>NC_053167.1:140856946-140894349 GCF_016835505.1 Polypterus senegalus | reverse complement strand
TTTTAAAAGTTTGATTTTTTTTCCCCAAAAAAAAATTTGATTTTAAAATTTTAAGGGTTAAACAATTTACTTAAAAAAAAAAAAAATATGAATAATTAGCCATAAAAAATTAAAAGTTTTTGATTCCCCAACTTTTTATAAATTTCATCCATTCTTTCTAAGGTTGATTTATACATTAAGGGGGAACAAGAACATAAAAACATGCATCGGCGGGAAAAAACCTTCAGGGCGGAAGTTCCCACAAACTCTTTAAATACCCGTAAATATTTCGTTTAAAGTACGTTGCACTCCGTAGCCCACTGACATTAAGGTTCACCGGGCAAACACCTGGTTTAGCAGGAGAATGTTTATTAAAACTTAAAAAGGCAGTTTGTTAAAAAATTAAATAAATCCTGAAATTTCCCATGAATATTAAATGAAAAAGAGCACCTTACACATCTATCTCTAATATAGTGTTTATATCTCTATCTATTATACGGCCTTTCATTTTTTTTATCTATCTATGTTTATAGTGTTTTCATTTCTTTCTATGTTATATGGGCCCTTTTCTTTTCTTTCTTCATTATATGCCCTTTCATTTTTCTTTCTATCTATCTATTATATAGTGCCTTTCATTTCTTTCTATCTATCTATTATATAGTCCTTTCATTTTTTTTCTATGTTATATACCTTTATTCATTCTATCTATCTATTATGGTCCCTTTTCATTTCTTTTTATTTATATAGTCCCTTTTCTTTCTTTCTATCTATTATTAGTACCTTTCTTTTTTTCCCATCTATCTATTTTTAAATTCCTTTTTTTTTTTCTATTTAGTCCTTTCATATCTATCTTTTTTCCTACCCCATCACTAATGCCATTCTTTGTATCTATGGGGAACTGGTTCATACGGTATCTATTTATCTATTATATAAACTTAAAAAATTTCATTTTTAAGTTCCAGTAATCTATTTTCCATAAATCATTTATACTGTAGGTTTTCCATCTACCTATATATTTATAGCATATTTTATATTTTTACTAAAGGTACGAGAACAACATTGGGTGTTTATGCTCAATAAATTATTTAATTTTTACTGGGCTCTTTCATAGAGAATATGGGCACTGTAACCCTATTGTCAAATCACAGAACTCTCATGACATTTATAATGTTTTTTTGAAATAATTATAATTAAATGAATTCGTTTTACACCTATGAAAGCATTTGTTTTTTTTTTCTTCAAAAAAAAATATTAAAAAATTAATTTGTTAATTTTTTTTTTTGAAGATTTTCAAAAAATACATGTTGTTGCTTTAAATTTTGGGAAATTTTAATTAGGCGGGGTGTGTGTGTGTGTGTGTGTGTGTGACTGGACATTACGGTGGACTGCTCTCTTATTCAGAGTTATTTCTTCCTTTTCACCCAAACCTGCTCAGATGGGCTCCAGGGAACCTGAATTAAATTAGGCAGGCTGCAGAATATAAAGCAGTATTATTTTATCTACCTTTAAGACGGCTTCTGTTTAATTAACCAATAAGAAAATGTATTGATTGGTAAATATGCTTTCTTTTAGGAAGAGGGACAATAATTTTGAAAAGTTACTCTAATGAATATCATCTCAATTCTTATATGGATTCCATTGGGTCCCCCTTAAAATCTATGTGTAGATTGACAAGCTTTACTATCTTTATTTGTGTTTTTTTTTGCTGAAAAGAATTTCTTAATATATTAAAGAAAAAACAAAAACAAAAGGAGAATCAAAAGCATTAGTGTAATTTTCGTTATAACCCTTTGACATAAATTCCTATAACGTAATGGCCGAGCTCTAAACCTATAGGCTCTTCTGAACTGCAGCACATTTAAGAAAAATGGAGACTCATGGTACACACAAACATTGTGTTAGTTACAGGGAGGTTTCGATTGTTTTCATTAGTTTGTGATTGATTCGTAGAAAAACTAATTTACATATGTCCTCTACAGTCAGTGCGATTCACCATGCGCTCTACTAATCACTGCCATACATTTTGTAAAGTCTCCCGTCAGTATCTTCAGACGAACTCTTATGGAAGTGACGAACAAGAATATCAATTACTAAACATTAAACATATCAAATGGCACGCCTGACCCTTCTACGTGGAGACTGAACGTTTTCTGCGTTTTTTATTCCAGGTTCCTCGCGTTCCTAAAGAGGTGTACGTTGACTTTAGTTGCACGATCACAGATTAGCCTGCGGAGTGTCGCCGTGCGCAGACAAAGCGTTCGAACTGCTCGATCTTCAAGGCAGCAGCACTAACCACGGGTCCCCGTGCATTTGTTAGCCACAAAGTCAAAACAATCTGTCGTCAAGCCAAAATGACAAATGACCAAAAAAAAAAAAGTTCAGCGTCAGAAACTCATACCGAATAATTCTTTAACCTGAAATCACCACACAAAATGTACACGGAGGACTCTCCATACCTTTATACAAATGAAATACGTTTAGAATACATTTTTAAAAATATATTGTTACTCGGCGCACAACCCCCCGTTGCGGCCAGAATAGTAAAACCTGTAAATGTACAAAAGAAAAATTATTATTTATTGGAGTCAGAATCAAAAATTCTATAAATATGTAAAAAAAAAAAAATATTATTTAACTGAGTAAAAATCATGAAATGAGAATAAAATATCTCTCTTCCCGATTGGAGTATTCCTGTTAAACGGAGGTCCACTATGCTCGATGAGTATTTATACGAGACTAAATTAACGATCCATTCGTCTAAACTGACATTCTTATGGATTAAAAAACAACATTTTTAAAAAAATTGACCCATTTAAAGAACACGAAAAATCACTAAAGTGGTATGCATGGGTCATCGCATCTGGGCCAGGACGGCTTGTCTTCATTGATGGAACAACGAATTCTGAATAATATCAGAGAATTCTAAAGGAAAATGTCAGGACATCTGTCCATGAAGTGAATCTCAAGAGAAGGTGGGTCATGCAGCAAGACAACGACCCTAAGCACACACAAGTCGTTCTACCAAGATGGTTAAAGAAGAATAAAGTGAGATGTTATGGAATGGCCAAATCAAAGTCCTGACCTTAATCAATCGAAATGTTGTAGAAGGACCTGAAGTGAGCAGTTCATGTAGGAACCCACCAACATCCCAGAGGTGATGCTGTTCTGTAACGAGGAATGAAGTAGAAAATTCCTCTAAGCCGTGTGTAGGAATGATCAGAAGTTACCGGAAACGTTTAGTAAAGGGGATCACAGCAGATACTGAAAGCAAAGGGTCACATACTTTTGCCACTCACAAATATGTAATATTCAATTATTTTCACTCAATAAATAAATGACCGAGTATAATATTTTTGTCTCATTTGTTTATCTGGTTTCTCTTTATCTCCTTTTAAGACTTGAGTGAAGATCTGATGATGTTTTAGGTCGTATTTATGCAGAAATATAGAAAATTCTAAAGGGTTCACAAACTTTCAAGCACAACTGTAGGTGTTTCCTATATTAAGTTATGCTAAATATTAAATTGCACAGCGCAAATTATAAATCTCCTATTAACTAATTGCAAGTGAGTAATAAGGCCGTAAACTGAAGCCCTGGTAGCTCTTTACACCAGAGATGTCTATGTGAAGCTCGGGTGAATTTACGTGAATTTTAGACACTTTAAAGGTTTAGTTCAAATGTATTCATTTATTTATTGACCTTTTATGTGTTTATTTATTTTAAAAGCTTTTGTAAACAAGCTAAATTTCCCCCTGGGGACAAATAAAGTCCTCTCTATGTATAATATCACACTTAGTTTAAAAAATGTGCAAGCTGCTGGTATGAGTACCTCGGTACTGTACAGTCTCCCAACATAAGAAAGGAAAGGCAGCTTCTGTGTCTTCAGATGACGGCAGTTCTCACGCAGTTTATATGCTTGCCTTACAGCTCAATCAGAAATCTCAGAAGTTACTGATAATGGCCTTTGACTGTTTCTATAAAAACACAGGAAGTGTGTAATGTAAGGCTTTCACACCTTTCAGCACATGCACGTTTATTTGCATTCTCATGCAAGCACAGACTCTTTAAATGCAACTCAGCTCATAACTGTCTAATTTTACACGAGTGACATTGAAACGAGTAAGTAAGTAGTCACCATCTAACCAGAATGTCTTCTGTACCCGGTGCAATGCTCAGATTTTTTTCTCTAAGAGAAAACTAATGCAATATTTTAATAAGAAGCAAATAACTAAAACAAAGTCTCATTTTGATTGATGGCCAGAGAATTTTCCATAAAAATTGTTATACTTTTCCTAGAATTGCCATCCATTTTAGGTAGAAGACTGCAAAGACATTTTGAAAATGGATAATTTGTGTTTACTGACAAGAAATGCTAAATCTTCTTTGTTTGGCTGCTCCCGTTAGGGGTTGCCACAGTGGATCATCTTCTTCCATATCTTTCTGTCCTCGTCATCTTACTCTGTAAGCCCCATCACCTGCATGTCCTCTCTCACCACATCCATAAAACTTCTCTTAGGCCTTCCTATTTTCCTATTCCCTGCCAGCTCTATCCTTAGCATCCTTCTCCCAGTATACCCCTCATCTCTCCTCTGCTCATGTCCAAACCAACACAATCTCACCTCTCTGACTTTGTCTCCCAACTGTCCAACTTGAGCTGACCCTCTAATGTCCTCATTTCTAATCCTGTCCATCCTCATCACACCCAATGCAAATCTTGGCATCTTTAACTCTGACACCTCCAGCTCTGTCTCCTACTTTCTGGTCAGTGCCATCGTCTCCAGCCCATATAACATAGCTGGTCTCACTACCATCCTGTAGACTCTTGCTGATACCCGTCTGTCACAGATCACTCCTGACACTCTTCTCCACCCACTCCACCCTGCCTCCACTCTCTTCTTCACTTCCCTTCCACAATCTCCATTACTCTGTACTGCTGATCCCAAGTATTTAAACTCATCCACCTTCGCCAACTCTACTCCCCTCATCCTCACCATTCCACTGACTTCCCTCTCATTCACACACATGTATTCAGTCTTGGTGGTCCTACTGACCTTCCTTCCTCTCCTCTCCTCTTCTCTCTTATCTTCACCTCTCCAGGGTCTCCTCAACCTGCTCCCTACTCTCTCTACAGATCACAATGTCATCAACAAACATCACAGTCCATGGGGACTCCTGTCTAATCTCACCTGTCAACCTGTCCATCACCATTGCACATAAGAAAGGTCTCAGAGTCGATCCCTGATGTAATCCCACCTCCGTCACTCCTACCACAGACCTCACCAACGGTCACACTCCCATGGATTCATATCCTGTACAACTCTTCACGGCATTCTCTGCCACTCCCGACTTCCTCATACAATACCACAGCTCCTCTCAGTCAACCTGTCATATGCTTTCTCCAGGTCCACAAAGATGCAATGCAACTCCTTCTAGTCTTCTCCAAACTTCCCCATCAACATCCTCTGAACAAACATCACATCTGCGGTGCTCTTTCTTGGCATGAAAACATCCTGCTGCTCACTAATCATCACCTCACTTCTTAACTGAGCTTCCACTACTCTTTCCCATGACTTCATGCTGTGGCTCATCAATTTTATCTTCCTGTAGTTACTGTAGTCCTGCACATTCCTCTTGTTCTTAAATATCGGCACCAGTACAATTCTTCTCCACTCCTCAGGCATCCTCTCACTTTCTAAGAGTCCATTAAACAATCTGGTTAAAAACTCCACTGCCACCTCTCCTAAACATCTCCATGCTTCCTCAGGTTTGTCGTCTGGACCAACGGTCTTTCCATTCTTCATCCTCTTCATAGCTGTCCTTACTTCCTCCTTGCTAATCCATTGCACTTCCTGATTCACTATCTTCACATCATCCAACCTCTTCTTTCTCTCATTCTCTTCATTCATCACCCTCTCACAGTACTCTTTCCATCTGCTCAACACACTCTCCTCACTTGTGAGTACGTTTCCATCTTTATCCTTTACCACCCTAACCTGCTGCTCATCTTTCCCAGCTTGGTTCCTCTGTCTATCCCATTGGTCCTTTTCTCCCTCCTTAGTGTCCAACCTCTCATACAAGTCATCATACGCCTTTTTTTTAGCCTTCACCTCCTCTCTCTTCACCTTGTGCCTTATCTCCTTGTACTCTTGTCTACTTTCTGCATCACTCTGACTATTCCACTTCTTCTTTGCCATCCTCTTCCTCTGTATACTCTCCTGTATGTCCTCATTCCACCACCAGGTTTCCTTTTCCTCCTTCCTCTGTCCAGATATCCCGCTAAGCACCCTTCTTGCTGTCACCCTCACTACATCTGCTGTAGTTTCCCAGCTGTCTGGTGACTCTTCACTACTACCCAGTGCCTGTCTCACCTTCTTCCTAGACTTAACCTTGCAGTACCTTCCTTTTTCAACTTCCACCATTTGATCCTTGGCTCTGCCCTCACTCTCTTCATCTTCTTGATCTCCAATGTCATCCTAGAGACCACAATCTTATGCTGTCTAACTACACTTTCCCCTGCCACCATTTTGCAGTCTTCAATCTCCTTCAGATCAGCTCTTCTGCATAGGATGTCATCTACTTGTGTGCATCTTCCTCCACTCTTGTACATCACGCTATGTTCCTCCCTCTTCTTAAAATACGTATTCACTATAGCCATGTCCATCCTTTTGGCCAAATCCACTATCCTCTGACCTTCTTCATTCCGTTCCTTGACACCATACCTATCCATCACCTCCTTGTCTCCTCTGTTCTCTTCACCAACATGTCCATTGAAATCTGCTACAATCACCACTTTTTGTCCCTTGGGTACACTGTTCATCACTTCATCCAACTCACTCCAAAAATCTTCTTTCTCATCCATCGCACACCCAACTTGCGGTGTATATGCACTAACAACATTCATCATCACACCTTCAATTTCCAGCTTCATAATCATCACTCTGTCTGACACTCTTTTCACCTCCAGGACACTCTTGACATGCTGTTCCTTCAGAATAACTCCTGCTCCATTTCTGCTCCCATCCACACCATGAAAGAACAATTTTATCCACCTCAGATCCACCTGGCCTTACTCCCCTTCCATTTATTCTCTTGCACACACAATATATCAACCTTCCTTCTCTTCATCATATCTGCTAACTCTCTGCCCTTACCAGTCATACTGCCAACATTCAAAGTTCCTACCCTCAGTTCCACTCTCTTTACCTTCCTCCTCTCCTCCTTCCTTCGGAAACGTCTCCCCCTTCTTCTTCTTCTCCTTCTTCGGCATTTTTGGGTTTTCCATTGACCATCAGGTAAAAAATTGGTGATGTGTTTGATTGTGAAAAGTGATTAAGAAAACAGATAGGCGGTTAATTAAATATGTGAAAGAAACCAACACCACCCATTATTTAGGATTTTACACATCCTTTTGGTTCAAAATACTCACAAGTTGTTGTAGAAGAACTGACAATCCATCTTAAATAAGAGCTCAGACCGCAGCCCACTCAGATACCTCAAACAGTCTCACCTCTGGTGATTTGCAGCTCCTGCTACATGCAGTATGTCGATTAGTTCAAAGTCTCAGTCTCACAAGTGAGTCCCATCTGTGCTAAGGCTCACTTCCCTTTCTGAGTCGTGGCAGAACTGAGACACCTGAGATTCACTTTCCTCTTCTTTTATGTCTCTTTAGGTTCACCTTACTAGAAATTAGCTGAACAATGGATGATCTTTACTTGTCAAGAGCTTTCTGAGGTTAAATTCTGGTAACTATCTGTGTAGCAAAGGACTACTGTAGTGGATTCAGGACTTATAGAGTCGGTCCAGACACTGGTAAATGATGCAGAGAATTCCACAAAGCAGCTCAGAAAGAAATTGCCTTATTTATTTCAAGATACACATATATACCTATTCAAGTACAGGTGTATATGTGTGGTCTACAATAAAAAAGAATACATAAAACTTCTTGGTAAATTACACAAACTCCACTAGATGGCAGTATTATTCAAATTAGGCACTAGCTTATCGGCAATATGGAATTCAAATCAATCAAGTATCAATAAATAATATTAACAAACTTATAGTAAAGTGCATTGATGTGATACCATAAACTATTATTAAATAATATTGCTGCATGTAAATAACACTAAGACACATTCCCAGCAGTATGCTTAAATAACTTGCATCTTAACGCATAAAAAAACTACAATACAAGTAAAACACAAATGAACCCACCTCTGGTCATTAATGCACACTTCTTAGTAATTCAGGACACTACTGACTCTTAGTTATCACAGACAAATGTGTCTCTACACGGAAATGACTACAGTAGTACATGTGCATCTCTTTTGCTTTTTAACATCCCATAATAAGTGCTCTCGTGCATGCTGGGAAATGCAACTTGAAATGTGAGCCGTGTCTCTCTAACAATCTGGGGGTAATGCCTCTTTTTGTGAGCTTTTAATTCTTCCCTATAAGAAAGCAGCAGAGGGTCGAGGGCGTGGCGGACCTGTGGCCTCAGGTGGTGAAGCAGCAGCCGCTCCATGGTCTTCATCACATGTGACGTCAGAGCGACAGGCCTGAAATCATTCAGCTCACTAGGACGTGACACCTTTGTGACAGGAGTGATACAAGATGTTTTCCAAAGCCTCAGGACTCTCCCCTGTTCCAGGCTCAGGTTGAAGATGTGCTGTAGATGACTCCCCATTTCCAATGCACAGGCCTTCAGCAGTCATGGCGATACACCATCTGGACCTGCTGCTTTGCTGGCACGAAGTCTCCTCAGCTCTCTGCTCACCTGGGCTGCTGTAATTGGAATTGTTGGTTGGGGGAAACTCTCTCCTATGCTGGTATCAGCAGAAGGATGGTGGAGGATGCAGTACTCCGAGGTGAGAGTGGGTTAGGGTGGTCAGACCTGTTAAAGAAGTTGTTCATCTGGTTTGCTCTCTCCACATCTCTCGATGGCGGCACCCCGTATGTATGTTATACAGGCAGTGATGATCTTCATCCCATCCCTCACTTCTTTCATGCTGTTATTCTGCAACTTCTGCTCCATAGATAGATAGATAGAAGTGAAAGGCACTAGATAGATAGATAGATAGATAGAAGTGAAAGGCACTATATAATAGATAGATAGATAGATAGATAGAAGTGAAAGGCACTATATAATAGATAGATAGATAGATAGAAGTGAAAGGCACTATATAATAGATAGATAGATAGATAGATAGAATGAAAGGCACTATATGATAGATAGATAGATAGATAGATAGATAGAAGTGAAAGGCACTATATAATAGATAGATAGATAGATAGATAGAAGTGAAAGGCACTATATAATAGATAGATAGATAGATAGAAGTGAAAGGCACTATATAATAGATAGACAGATAGATAGATAGATAGATAGATAAACTTTATTTTGTCTCGGGGGGAATTTGGCATTTTGCAGAAGGTGTTTAAATAAATAAATGATATTTAGACATTAAAAGTTAAAGAGAAATTGATCCATATATTACTGCATATGGCAGCACAGTGGCGCAGAGGGTAGCGCTCCTGCCTCACAGTTAGGAGACCTGTGGGTTTGCTTCCCGGGTCCTCCCTGCGTGGAGTTTACATGTTCTCCCCGTGTCTGCGTGGGTTTCCTCCCACAGTCCAAAGACATTCAGGTTAGGTACATTGGCGATTCTAAATTGTCCTTGGTGTGTGTATGTGTGTGCGTGTGCTCGGCGGTGGGCTGCACCCAGCCCGGGGTTGGTTTCCTGCCTTGCACCCTGTGTTGGCTGGGATTGACTCCAACAGACCACCATGACCCTGCAGTTAGGATATAGCGGGTTGGACAATGGATGGATTACTGCATATCCCAGGGGGGTCACCAAGCAGGAGGTCAGTCGGTCATTTTCACAATGAGAGTCCCCAAGCACTGCAGTTATGGCTTACTGCTCTGAAAGTGACTACGGGCAGACAGAGCTCTTTTGGATAGAAAGCAGTTATCAAAGCTCCTTCATTTGTATTTGCACATCCACTCCTTTGTAATGTGAAGCCCCAGGACGGGGGTCCGAGTCAAACGTCGCAGGTTACACAGAATTCCATGCATTCTCCTTAAGAACAGTTCTACCTAGGAGCCCATGGCAGGGTTTTATGTAATAATTCTGAATATAGCAAGGGTTCAAGACATGTAACTTCAAGTAAAAACTAAAATAAGACATTCAAGGTGTTATTTTGTTCTTTATTTATTTTTCCTTCATTAGATAAGAAGAAGCCAAAAATGATTTTCATTTTGGGATTTGGGATTTGCCTTCTACTAGCAACTACAGCAGTAATTGTCTTCCTGGCACACAGTAAGTTATACAGGTTATGCGTTTTTGAGAAATGGTCTCATTTGAGCACACTTCATCTAAAATATAAGAAGACCATTCATTTTGAAAATAAGGTTTCTGCCTGCAGTCAGTGGATTCAAGAATTTTTTAAAAAAAGAATACATACACAGCACTTCTCGTGTCGCAGCATCTTTTTAAAGATCTCAACTGCTTTAAGTGCTATACTAGTTATTATGAGCCGTGCAACTGATGCATGCTGTATAAACTGATTATATTTATTTTCTCATGAAGGACTAATTACTCGATCAGCTTCCCTTTGTCCATTTTTAAAGATCATAAAAATAAACAACAAGAGACTTGGGATTGCCAACGTATTTCTTGTAATTGTTCTAGTTGCTTCTACTCAATTTAACGTTATTTAAAAACACTTAGCAGGGTAGGCTCCACGATATCCATACTGCTAATTATTTTACCTTTTCGTTTGCATCCACTGAAGTCAAATTTTGACAATGCAAACAGCTGCGGTTGTGCAGTGCCACCTAGTGGTGAAGAACAGCATTGGACATCCACGCTGCTAAAAATATCTACCTGTCTAACTTACAGGAGTGCTCTCGAGCAAATGCTGTCCTGAGGAATGGATGCGACTGAATACAAGCTGTTATTATCTATCAACTAATAAAGCAACCTGGGAGGAAAGTAAATCCAACTGCTCCTCCATGGGGGCTCATCTTGCTGTGATTGAAGACGCCAAGGACCTGGTGAGTCTCCAGTAAGAAATATAAACAGGATGTTTGAAAGGACAGTCCACAGGTGGATCAAAACCCTTCTTCTGCAATCTGTGTTACGCTCATTACTATATTCAATTGAAACTTATATTTTTTATTTAATAAGTGAATCCATACATCCATCTATCATCCAACCTGCTATATCCTAACTACAGGGTCATGGGGGTCTGCTGGAGCCAACACAGGGTGCAAGGCAGGAAACAAACCCTGGGCAGGGTGCCAGCCCACAGCAGGGCACACACACACACCAAGGACAATTTAGGATCGCCAATGCACCTAACCTGCATGTCTTTGGACTGTGGGAGGACACCCATGCAAACTCCACGCAGTGAGGACCTGGGAAACGAATCCAGGTCTCCTTACTGTGAGGCAGCAGCGCTACCCACTGCGCCACCGTTAATGCTTTTGAAATGCACAAATAACACAAGGATGGCTTAACACCAGAAAATGTATTCTCCATTTATTTAGATTTAACTGCCTTGTTTCAGCAGTGAGTAGATAACCTCCAACACGGCCACACAACTGTAATTTATTCCAAAGACAACCACTAAGCCTTTTAAGTTATGTGACAGTTTTGTACTATTAAATGTTAAACTGTTGGCTGAAATTTTTGAATTATTAGTATTTTCTATTCAAATCCCTCTTGGCGTCTACCACCACTTTCACCAGAGTTGCAGGCTTCATCTTGGATTCATCTACTCATTTAAATTATGCAGATAGTGTCCTTTTCATCTAGTCTTCTAGATTTGACTGATCAATCTATCAGTCCATCATTCTGAATACCACCCAGAGCCAGGGAACTGTGAGACACTTCAGATAAATTTGCCATCTCAGAACTTTGAAGCTTAACTTCACAACAACACAACAAACTCCCTAGAGACTTTGTGGAATGGATGGCATCCCCACTCTGGCAGTGGAGCTTAGAAGAATTAAATCTCCTCATTCCAGTAAGGTTTAGGGACTTAAAGATACTGGGTAGCAGCACTGCCTGAACTATCGTGAAAGACGGGAGTCTGCAAGATGAGCCCATCACTGGAGCACAAGCACTAAGGGTGAGCTCAAAGTTCAATGAGCATCTGGTAAAGGTTTTAGTTCTTGTAAAGAACCTGCGGCTCCACACAGTCAAGTTTCACTGGTTCTCTACCACTTTGTGTCCAGGAAAACATTCAGCAGAGTTCAGCTTCCTAAAGGCTTTAGACTCACATGAGTTAAAAAGCTGTGGAACAAAGTTGGCAGCCATTAGCACAGGATATGAAGAGGACACCTTATGAGAGGCCTTTGGTCCTTTGGTGTGCTGCGGTGCTCAGCGCTGGAGACAAACTAAACAAAGCATCTGTCCAGTGATGATACTGTCTATCATATAGTGCCTTTCATATTAATTAATCTATCTATATAACACTATGATATAGTGTTTCATATTGATTGATCTATCTATTATATAGTGCCTTTCACATCTATCTACCTATCCATTTTAAAGTGCTTTTCATATCTATCTATTATATAGAGCCTTTCACATCTATCATTTTAAAGTGCTTTTCATATCTATCTATCTATTATATAGTGCCTTTCACATCTATCTATCTATTATATAGTGCCTTTCACATCTATCTGTCTGTTATATAGTGCCTTTTATATCTATCTGTCTATTATATAGTGCCTTTCACATCTATCTATCTATTATATAGTGCCTTTCACATCTATCATTTTAAAGTGCTTTTCATATCTATCTATCTATTATATAGTGCCTTTCACATCTATCTGTCTATTATATAGTGTCTTTCACATCTATCATTTTAAAGTGCTTTTCATATCTATCTATTATATAGTGCCTTTCACATCTATCTATCTACCTATCAGAGTTAGTGATCATGGGCAAGGCTACTTCGATAAGATGGTACTTGGCAGTGAGGAAGTCTTGCGAAAACAAGGAATGAAGGAGAAGCTGCTTTGATGCCACTGACGTATAAGACAGGCCAAGGCTGCCGGTGACCATGAGGTGGATGTTGCAGGATGTGCTGTTGTGATCCAAAAGTAATTATTTTAATACCCTTATGTGAATTCCTGAGAATTACCTTTTCTGTTGGTCTGTCCTTGCAGATGTCTTTGATTCGTCAAAGCGGGATATCGGAGTGTTTTTGGATCGGCCCTCAGGACATAAGAAGTCGGACTGATCGGCTGTCCTCCAATCCAAACCTGTGAGTTGTTTTGCCTTTTTGTTTCCTTTGCTAATTTTATTGTTTTAAACTCATTTCAAATAAAAAAAATCATCAGTGAATTCAAATTGGGAAAAGGTGTTTGACAGAATGTTAGCTAAAAAAAAAAAAAAAAAAAAAGCCTGAGAGACATTTGTCTGACATAATTTGTCAGAAATCTGAACTCTAATTCCTAAGTTGGCAAGAACTAATTAAAAGAAACGTAAAATGAAGATCACAACTAAACTTGCTTATCCAAAAGAGGATCATAGGGAGTCTGGAGCTCATCTCAGTAAGCATTGGGAGCAAGGCTGGCATAATCTGATCTCATTTGTGATACCTCCTAATGCAGACGACATGTCGTCTCCCACTTTCCAAAGTTTGAAAGTGTATTTTTTCCCTAAGGAATTCTAACTTTGCTATTTTTTTTTAAATACTATTGACGTCCCTACTTGAAGTGAGTTAGTAACAATAAGAGCAGAAATCGAATTGAAAGTTTTTTTTATTGTGGCCACTAGAGGGCACTCCTGCCGCACAAAGCCCGACATGGGCCACAAGTTCAGCACACACATTTTATTTTTCTCATGTTCATGGCACAGTCACAAGTCGCAAGCACAGCAAACACAGCACAATTTTCACCTTTCTTTCTCCAATCCCCCTGCCTTCCTTCCACCGGACTCTGGCTCTCGTAGTACCAGCCGTTGGCTCCCTTTATAAGACACCCGGATGTGCTCCAGGTGCTCAACTACCTTTTTCCAGCAGCAGCAGTGCTGCGACCAAGAGCTGAAAAATCGTCTCGGTGCCCCTTGGCGGCAGGGTTGAAATTCCAGGCTCTGCTGCAAGCCAGGTGGGCTGCCCTCTAGCGTTCCAGGGAGATAATGCCCTGAACATGCTCTCTCTCCTGATCCTTCCATGCATATACCGCATTTGTACAAGCCTTCCATTTACATTAAATACTGAACATCTGCTATGGCGACATCTCAGATCATCTACTTACTAAGCAACAAACAAAATCTGAGGAGCTGCAAGTCAGCTCAAGCTAGGATGTCATTTAACGACACATTTAAGGATAAACAAATTTTGTCAATTGTGGGAGCTGAATGACACATGATGGGTGGGGTCATGAGGTTGCTGGAAAACAGGTGTGTGGCACTCCAGATATCTCGAATTACTTTCAATAAGTCAGTAAAATCAATAAAACTGATCAATCTGTTGTGGTATTCTTCCAACTGACTATGAACTTCCTACTGTTAATCATGGTATTGTCTTGGAATCTTTTAATCTTGTCTCACTTTCACAGTTAAAAAGAACTATGGACACCCTTAAACCAGCTCTCTGTCCTCTTGATGTTGTACCACCACACCTTTGATGTTTTGGGTCCATCTTTACTGGCCATTCTCAATGGTTCTATTAGTGAGGGAGCTGTGCCCTCATTTTTTAAAACATGCTGTGGTGCGTCCCTGTCTAAAAAAGGCAGAATTAGATCCTGGAGTTTTAGCCAATTTTTGCCCGATTTCCCAATTGCCATTTCTGGCTAAAATATTAGAAAGAATTATTTATAAATCAATTGGTCGATCACCTTAACTCCAATAATTTATTTGAGATCTACCAATCTGGCTTTAGGCGTTATCATGGTGCTGAGACGGCCCTCCTGAAAGTATTCAATGCCATCTCTATTATTACTGACTCAGGTGACTCTGCAGTCCTCGTCCTCCTTGACTTGTCCGCTGCCTTTGACACTATTGACCAGGAGACATTGCTGTTGCGGCGTGAACATCTTGATGGGCTTAAATGGGCCGCTCTTAACTGGTTCAGGTCATATCTAACTGGTAGACACTTTTCAGTGACTTTAAATTCCTCTTCGTCGTCTACTGCTCCTCCTAAATGTGGTGTTCCTCAGAGATCCATTTTAGGTCCTGTCTTATTCTCTATATACCTTCACCCTATTTTTAGGATATTTAACGTTTCTCTTCACTGCTCTGCTGATGATTCTCAGGTTTATATTCCTGTCTGCAACTCTGCAATAAATCAACTCCACAACTGTCTTTCTGAACTAAGATCCTGGATGAAAAATAATTTTCTTGATCTGAATTAAAATAAAATGGAGGTGCTTATAGCAGGTCCATAAGCTGAAGCCAAAATTGGTCTTGGACTTCTCAGCTCTTTCTCTGTCTTTTCCAAACCTCAAGTCCATAATCTTGGTCTTATCTTTGACAGTAACCTCTCTTTTGAGAAACAACTTAATTCTGTAGTCAAGAGTTGCTTTTTCCAGCTTCGTCTATTAGGTAAGATCGAGCCTTTTTTATCTTCTAGGAATCTTGAGAAAGCTACTCCTGCTTTTATCTTCTCTCGCCTGATTACTGCAACTCGCTGTATTCTGGGATTAGTAAATCTCTGATACGTAAGTCACAGTTGGTCCAGAATGCTGCCGCTCGCTTTCTGGTTGGGGCAAGAAAGTCTGATTCTGTTTCTCCAATATTAGCTTCTTTATACTGGCGGCCTGTCAGTTTTCAAATTGATTTTCAAATCTTGCTGCTAGTTTTTAAATCTTTACATGGGCTCGCTGCTGCCTATTTATCTGAATTGTGTGCTTTACACCAGCCATCCAGAGTGCTGAGATCTTCTGGTCAGTTGTCTCTTGTTGTCCCTCGTACCGAGTGTCAAACTAAGGGGGACAGCTGTGGCATCTCAATCTATGGAACTCTTTACCTCATCACATTAAGGAGTCGTTGACAATTCAAAACGAGATTAAAGACTCATTTCTATTCACTTGTATTCCGTGACCTTCAGTAATACTGATGTTGTGATTTGTGACTATGTGGGTTCTGGCTCCACACTCCCATCTGATTTTTGGAAGCACTTGAACCCAACACCGTCGATAATGAAACCGAGTGAGCTAGTCAATGGAGGCAAATAAACAATTGAGCAAGGGCTGGTGCAAAAAAAATGCATCAGTGCTTTTATTAAAAGAAACAATCAAAACAGTGTTCCATAAAGTGCAGTAGTTTCAAATTCAATAAATAACTAATCCAATAAGAGAACATGGAGGTTAAAATAAATAAATAGAAAAAAACACAATCCTTAAAAACCAGAGGTTAAAATCTTCTCATGGAAGCAGTCTTTAAAACAACAACAAATCCGGTGCATCGTTTCTGTTAGCGTCTCACCTGCTTATCCCGTTTGGGCTTAGCAGCAGGCAAGACGCTCTCTGCAGCTGCCCTCTTCTACACACACACATGAGACTGGAGACCTCCCGATCCCTGGCTTCGGTCTGGCACTCATCCCAGTCCCCGAGACTTAGTTTCCACCAATGGCCAGGACGCACACATTGGGGACTCCACCACCAAGTCTCCCGACCTTTCCACGGCCTTCTGCGGCTCGTCGCCTTCTACTGGTCACTCCCGCTACCTGATCGCTCAGCGGAGCAACATCCACTCAAACACCCGGGTGACGGCCCTACACCCAGCTTCCTCACAGCTGCCCTCGCTGCCGATCAGCGGCCACCACACGCCTGCTTCCTCGCGCCCTGTAACCTCCGTCCTCTTTTCCTCTCTTTTTTGATCTCGATCTTTTTTTTTCAATTTTTCCCAACCGACTCGCGCTTCTTTTAAAATGATGAGGGTGACAGCAGCTGCAGCATTAGCCACGGGACAATCACGAATGCGCCGTAGTGATGGGTCGTTCTTGAACGATTCGTTCATTTTGAACGAATCTTTAATGTGACTCGGGAAGAACGAGTCGTCTCGTGGGAGTGATTCGTTCAGTCGGCGCATGCGATTTTCGCAACTTCCTATAGTTTCTGTATTGGAATTGATTCACCTGTTTCGAGTCGTTCGTTCATCACGTGACAGCCCCATAAGCTTAACCTATGCAGTCTGAGCCGGAAAGAGAATTGAACGAAATGACTCGAAAAATGATTTGTTCATTTTGCTGAACGAGACTCAAAGATCCGAGTCAGTAAAATGATCCGAACTTCCCATCACTAGAATGCGGGCAGTTCCTCACCTGTGCACTAGGTGAGAAACGCCCACCCTACGGATAGTCCCGCGGCCCACTATGGCCCAACGTCCCCTCGCTAAGCCGCGAGCGCGGTGATCATTTATTTAAAACGAATGGCCTTTGCCCAGTGAGCTGTGGACCCGCTATACCACATGATTATGTAACATTACTTCTATTTATTATTTACAGAATTTTATTTATGTTCTTTTATTTTATTTCTATTTATGTTAATTATATGTTTTTTCTTCTTTTATTGTAAAGCACTTTGGCCACAGCATTCCTATGTTGTTTCAAATGTGCTATATAAATAAATTGACAATGACATCTCTGCAAAATAATGAAAGTCCAAGTCTTTAGAGTCCTGGGGCTTCATGTATAACGCCGTGCGTAGAACTCGCACTATAACATGCCGTAAGCACAAAAGCGGGAATGTGCGAACGCACAGAAAAATCCAGAAGCAGGAATCTGGGTGTTCGCCAACTTCCATGTTCTTCCGCTACATAAATCCCGGTCAGCGTGAAAAGTAACACTCGTGCACGCGCCTGCTGTCCCACCCCAATTCCTCCCAGAATTACGCCTCTTTGAATATGCAAATCAATATAAATAGCCCTTAAGCTCATCCTTCTGTGAAAAGACAATGGGGAAAATATAAGAATTTCAACGAATACCAAGTGGAGGCAAAGAAAAACGTATTATTTGTTGGTTTAAACAGTGGGATAAACAAGAAAAAGAAGTCGATCGAATGACAGAGTGTCGGAGAAACTCGAAAGCTCAAGTTCACAAAGTCGCACAATGCCCGAAATAAAAAAAGAAGCTGTCAGATATCAAAGTCGTCGTGAAAAGGCGAGACGTAGCCCACCGTCTGAGTGTCATATGAAATCTTATTAGGGTACAGAGAAAAAAAAAATAGGCACACAGTGGGAAAAAGCACGAAATGTCAACTTCAATCTCGAAATTTCCACTTTAATCACGTAGTTTATTTTGTCATTAAAGTAGAACATCATAAACGTCATCTTAAAATCGTTTAACTAGTTTCTCAAATCCCATTTTAACTAAAGTGGCACATTAAATGCTTTGTTTTGTACTTGATCTTCTTTGTGCTCTGTGTGTGTGAATCACTATGTGCTTCTGCTTTCTCTTCCTCCGACAGGACACAGAATCCATTACATTCATGAGATTACAGCTCTCTGAATAACTAAAATACTGAGATGTATACGTGATATCTTTTTCATGATGATAGGAGTTAAAGCACGTTATTAAACATGGGAACACGGTGGCGCAGTGATTGTGCACGACCTTTGATGAAATTATTGCAGCAGTACTGTCTCTTTCAAACGTACTAACCTCCAATTCCTGTCCTTACTGTTCTGTCTCCAAATACCCAATCGCCACACAATCTGATTGAGTGCGTTTAGAGTTCTTGGGATGAAACTGTTTGTGAATCGCGAGGTCCGTACAGGAAAGGCTCTGAAGTGTTTTGCCGTGGCTGAGACAGCGTGTGCTTGATGCTGTATCCCGATAATTCTCTTTCCGATCGGCTGCTGCTGTGATTCACACTCAGATACAGTGATATAAATACTCCGAGTGGTGCAGTGAGAGTAATATGGAAAAAGATGATCCGCTGTGGCAACTCCTAACGGGAGGAGCTGAAAGAAGAAGAAGACGCAGTGAGAGTAACAACGCTAAATCAGTTATGGTTTTTGGAAAACTATGGCTATTCCCTGGACCATTATATTTAAGTGGACCATTATATTGTTACAGGTTCATTACAATCAGATGCACTAAACTAATAAACAATATGTGATTAGTTTCAGTGTATTTATAAAGCTGCGTCAGGAATGTGCGTCTAAGAAAGAAAGGGTAACCACACTGGAACGGTAGCACTGCTTTGACGCTGGGTGCCGCCAGTCTGCAAAACCGAGCTCTGAACTTGCGTACAGCAAGGTATGAGCTACCGTGGAAATGTGTGTGGCTTTACACCAAGTTTAGGTTTTATACATCGCAATTTGAACGTGGAAACTTTTGTATGGAACATTTCTGTGTGTACGCACCTTTTATACATGAGGCTCCTGGTGCTTCCTGTTTTGCTATATAGTTGCGAGACATGGATGCTTTCCAGTGACCTGAGACAAAGACTGGACTTCTTCGGTACTGTGTCTATTTGGAGAATCCTTGGGTACCGCTGGTGTGACTTGGTCCCGAATAAGACACATTACCTGCATTGTGAGGGAGTGTCAGTTATGGTAGTACGGCCATATGGTGCGTTTACCCGAGGTGATCCTCATTTTTGAGGGCCCGAGCAGCTGGACCAGGCCAAGGGGACACCCACATAACACCTGGCTGCGGCATATAGAGGGTCATTTTCCAGGGGTCTGCCTGGGGGGATCACCAACCAGGATCCAGAGGTGTTTCATTGTGTGTTTGAGGTGGCAATGAGCTGTACCAGTGCAGGGTCCCCAACCTGACCTGACTGAGTGGCACACTTCAGCTATCCAGCTGTTAAACAATAACTGAAGTTACACTCACTCAGTCCACATACACAAATGGAGAGAACATGCAGACTCCACACAGACACTGACCAGGCTAGTAATCAAACCTGAACTCATGGCACGTAATAGTAACAATAATAATAATAATACATTTCATTTATAAAGCACCTTTCAAATGCCCAGCATACTTCACAAATATTTAAAGGAATGCAATAGAAATAAAAGCAAAGTGCTGCTCAGATTAAATAGGCTGAAATCAAACAAATCACCAGGACCAGATAACATTTACCCTCAAGTTCTTAAGTAGGCTGGCGAGTGCAGATAGAAACCCTTGACACATATTATTAGGAAGTCACTGTGCACTGGAGAGATTCTGAAGGACTGGAAAATGGCAAATGTTATCCCATTACATAAAAAGAGTGACCAAGCAGTTCCAAGCAACTATAGGCCAGTAAGCTTAACGTGCATCACAGGAAAATTAATGGAAGGAATTATTAAGGATAAGATTGAGCAACGCCTGGCAAGGACAGGACAGTCAGCATGGGTTCAGAAGAGGGAGGTCGTGTTTTACTTCTTTTCGCTGCTCCCATTAGGGGTTGCCACAGCGGATCATCTTCTTCCGTATCTTTCTGTCCTCTGCATCTTGTTCTGTTAGGAGGTCGTGTTTTACTAACAGGCTGGAATTCTATGAGGAGACAACAAAAGGATACGACCAGAGAGGAGCAGAGGAGATGATTAATGTGGACTTTCAGAGAGCATTTCATAAAAGGTGCCACGTGAGAGGTTGGGCATCAAATTAAAAGACGTGGCAGTTCAGGGTGATATTTGCAGATGGATGCAGAATGCACACGAATCAATGCTCGGTTCTAAACAAATTTATGACTGAGCGATTTCAAATATTATTTAATAAATATACTGACACACATGTACATTATGCTGTAAGGCTAGTATGGTGAAAGACATTAAAATGACAAAAACTAGTAGCATTTAGCATTTATGTTTTGATTTTGTTTAGTTCTCGTTTTCAGACTTTTTCAGTTTTATTTTAGTTAACAAAATCATTTTTTTTCCTTTATTAATCTCCGTAAGTCTGCTCTCGCACCGGCTTTCTCCTTCCTGCCACCTTCTTCAACTTTAACCCCACGTTCTTTCTCTCTTTTTTTCTCCCCTCCAACCTCTTTCTATTATATACTACAGGGACGTGGCTCAGGTGTGGCGATTAGCAGCTCTCTATGGCAAGCCGTTTTAACATTTAATCCATTTAATTTGATATGTGCTTTCAAAACTTAAATATCATTAGTTTTAAATTTGATATCAGCACTTTGAAATTAGATATACTTATTAAATTTTGATATCACGCTTTTAAAATTTGATATCAACATTTTAAAAATTGATATTGTGCTTTTGAAAATTGATATAATGTTCTTGAAATTTGATATGACAGCTGAAATGCAAATATATATGCATTTTAAACTCTCACACCATATTTTCTCATTTTGATATCATGTTTATAACATTTAATATCATGCTTTTGAAATTTGATATCACTTGTCAAATATATTGAGCTTTTGAAATCTGATAGCATGCTTTTGAAATTTGATATCACTTGTCAAATATGATATTGAGCTTTTGAAATCTGATAGCATGCTTTTGAAATTGATTGCTTGATATCAAATTTGAGACGCTCGATATCAAATTTCAAAAGCGTGATATCAAAATTTGAGAAGCTCGATATCAAATTTCAAAAGCGTGATATCAAATTTGAGAAGCTCGATATTAAATTTCATAAAATGACCAATGGATTAAATGTTAAAGTGACCTGCCATACTATGGAAGCATTTAAGCTCTCTTTATTGAAATTAAGTTTCAAATGTGTGATATCAAATTTCAAAAGCTTGATATAAATTTAAAAGCAACAATATCAGCATTGTAACTGCTCATATCATGTAAAACAGATTAAATGTTAAAACGGCCTGCCATAGCTCTCGGCATCAATTATGGACGCAGACGATTCCTCACCTGCGCACTTAAGCGAGGACCGCCCACATCACGAATTCACCCGAGAACCGCTCCGGCCACACTACCACACCCTGTCTCTAAGCCACGAGTGCGGCGATTATCTATTTAAAACTGGCCTTTTTGACCTGAGCTGTGGACCCGCTACACCACACTTACTCCAATAACTCGTGTAAATGACCGTGGAATCATTCCGCACGTAGGGAACGTAACATCATGCAATACCAGAAGTGTGAAGAATCAGTGAGGACAAACACGATCTCTGAAATGGTGACCTTTAGATTTGTTGCACCCCTTGGTAAGCAGAGCGAGGTATGGAATTAATTGTATGTTGTTTCGTTTGTTCGGTTTCTTTGTAGAATGTTAAACAAATGTACGTTTATATTTTTTTTTATAGTTTTCACGGTGCTTGTGACGATATACGACTACAATAAAGAGCCACAGTTTGAGTCATAAATAAAGATAAACATACCAGTCTGAGACTCTCTGTGCATCGATTCTTTTGAAATCAAGGGCTGCTACACCTCGGGCTACACAGACTGAATATTTCTCTGTCTTACCTTACTGGACCAGCTAGAAAAAGACCACGAGAGATAAAATAAGTGAGGTGAACTCGGTCTCAGAAAACACTGGGGTTGGACAAATGACTCTGAACACGTTCACTGCGCACAGGGGGCTGAGGGAGAAAGGGGGGGGCGGAGCATCTCTCAAGTCGCACTGAAGCCCCTTTTCAAGGTCGTTTGACACGTGGGTTCAATTTCCTGTCCCATGTGAAATAAACGTAATGTTTTCAAGGGAAGGCCTGTTTTTGCTGCGATGGGTCCGGTCAGGACTAGTGTGAGCACTGACAGCGCTCAGAAGTCATAGTGCTACACTGAGAATGAGTTATAACAATTTAAATTTGTTCATGTTAAAATTAGAATTATTTTCGAAAACAGGGCTCTCCTAGAGAGCAACACTCTTTGGATTGGATGCCCTCACCCCAGATATGGATGCACAGGGCTGTCGCCCACACGGCCCCCTCCTCTACACGCCACCGACCAGTCCATCTAGCCTGCATGCAGGGCCGTTCTTAGCAGTTTGAGGGTCATACGTGGTTCAGAAATGTGCAGGCCCTGGCTGGTTTGGTGTCGTGGGGGGCAGAGCCCCCCCCCGGAGCTCAGGAAGGTGTTCTAATAAAACATCCAGAAAAGGCCTTAGATGACCAGTAGGCCTACATGTACGCTTGTGTGTATGCAGAGTGGTAAAATATTGATTTTGTTCTGGATCTGGTAAAGGCCGGTAATATAGGGATATTTCATGATTTTATGGGGATCTCTCTGAATGAATCCGAAACGAATCTCTAAAATTAATGTTTGCTATAGTGCATTTGGCAAAGTTACGACGACGTGACAATATTATTAGGGATTTAGGTGAAGACTGCACACTTGGATAATAAATTACCATTGTTAATAAGACTAAGAGATGCACTGAACTGAATTTCCTGAAGACTTTAATTAACATAAGAAATCTACTTTCCGCACTTTCATCCTGGCGAAATCCTTTATCAGTTACGAACATCTTGCTCAATTGATATTAATGCCAAACCATTCAGTCGCTCTTGGGTCATGTGTGACACACGACGTGAGGGACTGGCACAGACGGCTGCAGTGCCAGGGGCATGACAGGGGCCCCGGGCCCACAGCCTGACAAAAAATAATAATAATAAGTCTGGGCCTGGCCGGGGGCCCCCCTCACAGGTCAGGGCCCTACGCGGATGCATAGTTTGCGTATGCCTAAGAACGTCCCTGCTGCATGTCCAGGACTGTGCGAGGAAACCCAAACGCAGACTCAGGGAGAACATTCAACCCATGAGGATGCAAGGAGCACCTGAGATGTGAACTCGGTCTCTCCTTGTTGCAGAGGAGTAGCCAGAAATAGATTTTAGGGTGTTTAAAAATGGCCGTTCTAGTTTTTAGTAGGATATATAAGGGCACATTTCCCCCAAAAAATCCAGCTCTTCATACTGTGAGACATTCACATAACTGAATTATTAGGACTATGCAAAAGTGGAGCAAAAATGATCAAGGCAATCAAACGTTGTTCCAAATGGCATCTTTAAATATACTGTAATTATGGAAAATAAAAAGTTATTCATGTATTAGCACAAACTAAATATGAAAATTTATAAGTATTAATATTCTGCGGTGGGCTGGCGCCCTGCCCAGGGTTTGTTTCCTGCCTTGCGCCCTGTGTTGGCTGGGATTGGCTCCAGCATACCCCCGTGACCCTGTAGTTAGGATATAGCAGCTTGGATACTGGCTGGATGGTTAGGTATTAAATTAGTGTAAGCAGTAGCACAAATTAGGTATGCCAAGCAAATCGTTAAATAAAGGCGCATGTAATTGCCAGGAGAATGGGGAGAAGGATAGATAGGGACAGCCTGCGATAGGAGCAAGGGGGGGGCACCTGCAAGTTGGAAGCGGACCATTTATTTTGTTAGAGAGGCCTCTTGCCTTGTTTTGAGTTTCTGTGAGTCGAGCTTTGAGATGGAGGTCATCATGCCCTCTGAGGAACAAGCAGGCAAACTCTGTTTTGAGAAATGCAGGAGAAATTTATTGAATTCTAATTAAGCAGTCCAGTTTTCATACTCGGGCCCTTCTGATCTCAACTTAATTGCCACTAGGCTTTGAGAATGAAGGGAGGGGTAATCGGGTGATGCTTATTGCCAGATGGCAAAGATGTCCTGCCAACAAGAATATTGTTATGAGAAGGTCTGGAACATCAGGGGCCTCATGTATAATGGCGTGCGTAGAACTCACACTATAAGCACAAAAGCGGGAATGTGCGTACGCACAGAAAAATCCAGATGCAGGAATCTGTGCGTACACAAACTTCCACGTTCTTCCGCTCCATAAATCCCGATCAGCGTGAAAAGTAACGCACGTGCACACGCCTGCTGTCCCTACCCAACTCCTTCCAGAATTACGCCTCTTTGAATATGCAAATCAATATAAATAGCCCTTAAGCTCAGCCTTCTGTGAAAAGACAATGGCAAAAGAAGAAGAAGAAGAAGGTGCAGTGAGAGTAACAACGCTAAAGCAGCTATGGTATTTAGAATAGTTTGACCATTCTGTGCACCATTATATTGTTACAGGTTCATTACAATCAGATGCATTAAACTAATAAACAATATACGGTTAATTTCAGTGTATTTATAAAGCTGCGTCAGGGATGTGGATCTAAAAAAGAAAGGGACACCACACTGGAACAGTAGCACTGCTTTGACGCTGGGTGCTGCCAGTCTGCAAAACCGAGTGGAAAACTTGCGTACGACAGGATATGAGCTACCGTGGAAATGTGTGTGGCTTTACGTCAAGTTTAGGTTTTATACATTGCGATTTGAATGTGGAAATGTTCGTACGCAACATTTCTGTGCGTAATTACTGTTTATTGTTATGGGTAGAGGTGCAGAGTGGGGAAAACATCATGGGAACCTCAAAACAATAGATGTTGGGAAACTAGTCTGGAAGGGGGGCATTTGGAGATAAGAATTACAATATATTAGGGGCTCAGCTCAGTTTGACTTAATTATGTTGAGTCCATCCTATTGTTTATTGCAATAAAGCTAATCTCTCTGTTTGCCTATCCTCTGTCTCCTAGAGCCTTCTTTCAAGATGAGAATCTTCGGCGTATTTTACGCTTCCACATAATCGATCCCTTTCAATTGTTTATACCATTTTGCAGGGAAACACCGAACCTTTCCCGCTACCGTAGTTGTCGTAAATGATTGAGAATTAGGTCGAGTGGCTGGTTTTGTCAGTGGCTGACAAATCTTTGGGTGGTTCTCGCACAGCATACTTGTCTTTTGGGGTCACTAAAGCCAGAGTCTCCTCAGATGAACATTAGAACAATCGAGACGAGAACAGGCGATTCGGCCCAGCAAAGCTCACCAGTCCTATCCACTTATTTCTTTCAAAATGAAGATGAGATTGAAATGTTTGCTCCAGTCATTTTTTCAGCCACACAATGTTGCATATTGTGTGTCTCATTTGTACCCGGGCGTTGTTCTTCATCTAAACCAGGGGTGTCGAACTCCAGTCCTGGTGGGCTGCAGTGGCTGCAGGTTTTCATTCTAACCATCTTCTTAATTAGTGATCCGTTTTCACTGCTGATTCACTGGTTTTACCTTCGTTTTAATTGACGTGACTTGGACCCTTTAGTTGTTTCTTTTTCCTTAATGTGCAGCCAAACAATAATGAGACACAAAACAAGCCAGCTAACCTGAAAATAAAGAAAGGTGAAGGTCTTGGTTACGTTGGTCTGCTCAGGTCGCCAAAACATCTTGACGGTGGTCTTAGAAAAAAACAGAAAATCAATAGTCTGCTGTGGCAGAAAGAGAGCAGCAACAAGTCTTGATATTCAATAACGGCTTTAATTAACAGCAAGAATTGGCTTCTCATTAAGAAACCGGTTGGTTGGTCTCGTCCGATGCGAGAGATGGACGTCTGAAGTGGAGCTCCGCTAGCAGTGGTGCTATTTTTCATATTATTTGCTTATTATTCTGAGATATCCTGTATTTATTCAACCCAAGAGGGACCGCTACAGTATATGTAAACACATATAAACATGGCCAACAAGAAGGGGGGTCCGAAAGAATCGAAGACTAAAGCTACATCCAAGCTGCGATCAGCAAGCCCTAGTTCGAGATACGGCCTCTCAGAGACAGACCTGGATCAGATGGGCGAAAGTACAGACTCCTCGGGACCACGGTCCGCTACATCGTCGCCTGCTGAGCGAAAAGGGGGCGAGAGCGCGATCGTGAGTGCAGATGTGGATAGCTCGCCGATTGGAGAGGATTACCTGAAACTGGAAAAGGTCGGGAGGTCAGCTGCTTCAGTTCTGCAATCACGCGGGACTGGAGCAAGCGGGACACCGGCTTCAGCAGAGTCTGCTGCTTCATCTACGGTACAAGAAGGCACATTTGAGCTATCTGAACTGAAAGTGTTGCTCGCTGACCTCAGGCAAGATATAAAGAAAAGCGAGAAGGCTAATGAGAAAGCAACGGCAAAGGCACATGAGAGACTGAAACAGGAATGGAAACAGGAGATGAAACAGGCCAATGAATGTCTGCGACAGGAAATCCAACAGGCAAATGAAAGGCTTCGTCAAGAGGTACAGCTTGAACTTCGACAGGTGCTGGGTAAAATTGAAGAAGCGATTGAGAAAAACTCAAGCTAAACTGAGCACGCTTGCTGATCGATTGGAGCATCTTAGTGAGACATTCACGAATCGGATCAGAAATAGCCGAACATCTAGCTGCCAGTGCCGAGGAAAGAGCAGTAATGTCAGTTGAAAAAAACTCGGAGAAAAACTTGGAGACAGACTGGCTGCTTTAGAAGATGGGAATAGAAGGTATAATGTCAGGGTGAAGGCTTGCGGGAGAATCGAAAGTTTAAACCGGTGAAATTAGAATCGAACTTTCTAAAATAATCGAGGCACTTTAAAGCAGAATCTGAGATAGCAGCATTGCCAAGACATGGATCAAACACCGTCAGACCCCACCAAGATCTTTTATAGTCCGTTTGAACGTTATCATTTAAGTTAGAGGTGATGGAACTCCTGGGAAAAAAAGAAGATATATATATGAAGATTGCACATTAGCCTTCCTGACTTCTCTCCAGCAACAGCTATCAAACGCCCGCCTTCTATAATTTGAGGCCGGAGGAGTCTTTTAAGATTTCGAGCGAACTCTGCCGTGCACCTCTCCGAGCTTCGGCTAGCGGCTTGCCAGCGTCATGCACGCAACTGCCAGCTCTTTAAGAAGGAGAACATTTCGTGCCCATACACCGCCATCAGTGTCTCGGTAGTTTGCTTAGATAAAATCTTGCAATAAAACAGCTCTGTCCTGTTGTATCTTTTATTACAGAAGATAGTCAGAACAAAGCTCAACATTATTGTGTGCCATTGCCAAGGTCAGCACGAGCACATTATAAATTGGTACTTTTACAAAAATAAACCGGACGATAACCCAAACCCACCCAACCAATTAAATACAAACACACCATTATTTACAACACAAATGACAATAGAAATTCGACTACAATAAGCTTTTATAAATTACCCATAATTTCCCAAAAACTATTTACATAATTACCATGAGCGCACTCCGCGCTTGCTGCCGGGTTGTTACACAGCCCTCCTAAGAGGGTTAGTGTCCCCACAACCCTACTCATCACAGATAAAATCACGTAAATGTCCTGGCGTGACGGACACGCTTTGTCCTGCCGGAGGTGCCATCACTGGTGTCGGGCTCAGTCCTGTCCATGTCTGACTCGGGCCGGGTGAGGTTGGAGAACCGCTATTTTGAGTGTTGTTGCTCTGGGGCCAGTGGGTGGTATGGTGCTAAAGCGGTCCTTGTGCAGCACCTACCCGCCTGCCTCGCCCAGGCATTCGACTCGGAAAACTACCTCCGATATTTTGTCCAATATTTCTCCGGTCCCTTGCCAATGGTGGCTAGTTTTGGGGACAATCCCCGCTTCCGCTCGGGCAAAATACCCACACTTTGTCCCTGGTTTCAGCGCCGGGCCATGAGCCCATGAGTCATAAGCCCGCTTTTGGCGGCTCCAGCCCCCTCCAGGGCCTCCTGGCCGTCGATGAACGGTGTCCAGCCGCTCTTTAGCTCGCTAAAATAATCCATTTCAGGCACTAATAATCTCCAGGCTCAGGGTGAGCCAAACACTAAATCCACCGGCGCGAAGTTCCCTTCCAAACATCAGCCAGCTGGCGGCATTGGCTCGACCCTGCACTGCTGTCCGACTATGCCCATAGGACCAAAGGCAAATGTTGGTCCCAGTCCCGCTGGTGCTTGACTGGTCAGAATTGCCAGTTGAGTGGCCAGGTGCGGATTAATCGCTCGACCAATCCATCACTTTGTGGGTGAAGGGGGTGGTCCGGTCTCTTTTCACCCCAGTCGCTGACACACCTCCCTGAGACAAACGGCTCTCAAAGTTCCGCTCTGATCGCTGTGGAGCTCGTCCGAACTCCAAATCGAGTGAACATTTCATCCACGAAGTTTTGGGCAGCTGTGGGGCACTCTGATCCGAACTGCATAGCCTCTGGCCATTTGGTAAGTAGTCCATTGCTACCAAACGTAGCGATTTCCGCTCCGTTACAGGAAAGGACCCAGTATGTCCCACACCAATTCTCTCCATGGGTGCCCGGACCAAGTATCGCTGCAATGGCGCGCGAGAACGTTGACCAGGTCCTTTTGGCAGTGAGACGTCACAGCAGTGGACGTGAGCTCGCGCTTGCCGACACCGCACAATAAAACCGCTGCCGTAGTCGACGCGACTGTCTTAGCGTTCCCGTAATGTCCGGATCCAGCGCCCGTGGACCCATCGGAGGGACCTCGGCGCGCAAAGCCTGGGGAACCAGTAGCTGTAGCGGCATTCCCTCCCCGGCGTGCCACGCCTGTAGATACGCCATCGGCAACTCCAAGTTGCCCAACTGAGAGTGGAGTATTTTGAGTTCAGGCCCTGTGACGACACGGTTTGCCAGTCGGGACGTCTTGTGTCTCCAACCAGCCCTTTACCTTTTCTAGTGCTTGATCGCTCGCCTGTAACTGCCTCAATTGGTCAATAGTGTACGGCTCCCCTACTCCAACAGTGTCATCTATCCTTGCGGATGCGGACGATGGCCCCAGCCCCTTCTTCCTGCGGCCGGCAATATCGAGCATTCATTGCTGAGGCATGGACGCCTGGAGAGGGCATCAGCGTTGGCATGCTGCCGTCCCGGTCGGTGCTGTATCTCAAAGTCATATTCTTGTAGAATCTCCATCCACCTTGCCACCTGGCCCTCTGGTTGCCTGAAATTCAACATCCAGGTGAGGCTAGGCATGGTCAGTCCGCAGTGAACCTAGTGCCCAATAGGTAGGGCGAAAGTGCCAGTCAGCTAGGGATCACTGCCACAGTTCCGCCGTGACACAGTAATTCCTCCGTCGACTGAGGCTGCAGCTGAATAAGCTATCACTCTTTCCAGCCTCCCCTTCTGTGAGAGCACGCAATCCCACATTGCTGGCGCCAGTGTCCACCACAAAGGTTGGTTGGGGTCAGGGTACGCCAGGACCGGCGCGCTGACGAGGGCAGCCTTTAACTGTTGGAAGGCGGCTGTGCAGTCCTCCGTCCACCCAAACTGTTGGCCCTTACTCGTTAGTCGGTGCAAGGGCTGGCAATAGGCGCAAAGTTTTTCTACATCTGGTAGTAGGAGGCTAAACCCAAAAGCTCACGCAGTTCAGTGATATTGGCTGGTGGGGGCCAGTTACTCACGGCAGTCACCTTGCGGGGTCTAGCCACCCCACTCGCTGATTACGGCTCCTAGAAACTGAGTCTGTCGGGCGAGAGATTGCATTTCTCAGGGTTTAACCGCAACCGGCGCACTAATGGCTTGGTGCGTCAGGACCTCCCTTAAATTGTGCACCGCTGGTCAAAGTCTCTGGCATGAATCAGCAGGTCATCTAAATAGACCACACAACGGGTTCGGGGAATGTCTTTTAGGACCCGCTCCATTAGTCTTTCAAACGTGGCCGGTGCATTACAAAGTCCAAACGGCATTACCTTAAACTGCCACAGCCCTTGTCCGATGGTGAATGCAGTTTTGGGTCGGTCCTCTGCTGCCAGTCTACCTGCCAATATCCACTGCGCAAAGTCCAAAGTGCTGAACCAACGGGATCCAGCTACATAGTCCAATGCATCATCGATGCGAGGCAATGGGTAAGAGTCTTTTCGAGTGACCGCATTTAACTGAAAGTCCACACAGGGCGCCTAACCCCGTTTTCTTCCGCACCATGACCATGGGTGCGCCCAGGACTTCAGAAGGCTCAATGATGTCGTGTTACCATCTCAGCGAATCAATTCTTCGGACAGCTTGCGTTTGCAAGAGGCAATCTGTGGGGCCTAACCGAATGAGCGGCGTGGCCAGTTCAATGTGGTGTTTGACTACCGGAGGTTCTGGTGCAGTCCTCTTCTCGAGCCGCAAAATGTCCACAAGTCGCTCAATACTTTCTGGTTGCTCCTGCTTGGCGTGCTCAGCTGTTCCCACGTTCGATGGCCCAATTCCTCCACAGCAGCAACTCCCTCAGTGGATGGGTGGTCGAGTGAGGAAAACCTTGCTGGGGACACTGGTCTGAGCTGCACACCTCCTGGGGGTCCTCTTTCAGTCCCTGCATCTTCGAACAACGTCGGGAGCGTGACCGTGGTGTCCAGGCAAATCAAGCTAACAGCCCTTCCAGGATGATTCCAGCCCGATTGAGCGACACAGTCTCATTACCTCGCGAGGATGGCCTGGACACATCAGACACATGCTCCCAGTGGCCACAAGTCTAACCCAATTATGCATTTGTCTTAACTGTCCGCGAGCCAGAATTACGTGGCTGGTCTGGCTCGTCCCTACTACTACAGTCAATAGTTTCTTTCCGGCATTTTTGTCCGTCTCACCGCAACACTCGCGAGTTCGATGTTAGAAGGAGTCCAGTCTTTTGGAAGAGGACCAGCTGTTTCGCAAACTCTCTCTGCTAATAGACAAATAGTGGACCCTTTGTCCACTAAGGCACTACATGGCCGTCCGTCTAAATCGTCTAGGTATAGTCCACCCTGAAACCCACAGCCCCCACTTTAGGGCAGTCATTGCGGAGGATGCTGAAAATTGAGCGAGGGTCCTCGCCCTCACTCCAGTCGTTTCCAAGGTGATGTGTACAGGCAGGGGACTTGGAGCAGGGCAGTCCCGGGAAAGATGCTGGTTCTCCGCGCGCAGAAACAGCGGTCCATCTTTTGTCTCTGCTGGAATTGATGATGGCTGGGCGCCCTGACCTCCACACCCTCAGGTGGTCCTTTCTACACCTCGCTCAACTGCTCTCCGAAGCGCGGGCGTGATGATTGACGATGCGGAGACCCAAACTGTAGTACCTCTTCAGCCCGTTCAGCCTCACTGTGAGTGCACTCGCTCCAAATGTCTGGGCGAATGACAGACTTCCCTGCACGAAGGAGCGCTTGTGCAGAGGCCCAGCGGAAGCATGAAGCTGAGTTCTTCCCTTGCTGCTGTCGGAAAGTAGGGTAACCTTTCCGTACAAGACCCTGATGTCAGCTGCAAATGCTCCCACCTCTCACCTTCGCCTGAGTCAAGGATTTGATCAGCTCCCCCTGCTGTGTTCCGCTGAGTTCTCTGTCCAAAACGCGGGTAGAATCGGTGAGGCTCATAATCTGACACTCCTCAGGCGGCAGGTCGATGAGTACCTGAAGTGCGGGACCTCAAGGCAGGCCAAGTGTGTTGCAGCTTCCTCGCGTAACTCAACCATTTGTGAAGAGCAGCCAGATCCACTTGTCTAACTATTCAGGCTCAACTCAGCTGTATAAGGCACTAGCGGGTGCACGTGTGGGAGAGGACCGCAACTGGTGATTTGGGGTGTGCGGCAGACAGTTTCATTCTGCCGTGCTGAAGATCCAACACTGTCGGGATACTGGCACCTCAGGCCAGTTTGTCCTTTCTCCGTGCAGTTCTGCTTGATCAGCGCCCAACATAACGCTATTTTCGAGTACGCTCTATTTCTTCAAGACTGCCATGCCAGTCTTCTAAACACACCTGTCTCCCACTTCTGAACACCAATGTACGACCGTGGAGACTAATGATTTGAGAACTTGTGCATCCGAGTGTGGCTACGTTGCACGCTGCAACTGCACCCAGCTCTTTAAGAAAAACCTTTTTTCCCCTACCGGGACTAAAAGGGCCCTTTTTTAATAAAATCTTAGCAAAAAAACAGCTTTTGTCCTGTTGTATCTTTTATTGAAAGATAGTCAGAAAAAAAAGGCTCAACATTATTTGCCATTCCCAAGGTCAAACCAAGACACATTTCAAAAAATTTGGGTCCCTTTTAAAAAAATAAAAAACCCCCCGGAGGGGCGATAACCCCAAAACCCACCCAACCAATTAAATACAAACAAAACCATTTTTTTACAACACAAAATGACAAAAAAAATTTCCCAATACAATAAGTTTTTTTATAAATTACCCAAAATTTTCCCCGGAAACTATTTACATAAATTACCCATGAGACCTGGCCAGCGTTTTCCCCGGGGTTTTTAAAAATTTTAAACAGCGGTTACGGCAAGCCAATGTCAAAAGGGCCCCCTGTATCCGCAAAACGGAAAGTGGAAATGGCGGGGGCATTTCTATTTTTTTAAAAGCAAGGAGGAGGCAGAAACAAAAGGGTTGAAAGCGGGACCCCGGGACTATTCTGATACATAATTGTGAGTAAATGTATGTAAATGATAAAGTTTAGGATTAATAATCTACTGTCTGATCTATTTTTTTTTAAAATAGGGGTTTTTATCAGAAATATATTCTCATATTTTTTATATTATTATTACTTACTTATTACTTATCATTACTTAGTATTACTGGGGCGTTTAAATGTTTGTTTTTTATTGTGCTTAATTACGTTTTCCCCTCCTTTTTTTTTTTTTTTTCAATTATTTCATGTGAAAACCCTAAATGAGACTTTTCTACTCCCCTTTGGGTTTTGGGTTGTTATTGTTTTACTGCATTAAGATTTTGTTAGCTTTTTTTTGGGAACATTTTTAACACCATCACCTGGGTTTATTATCTGGGGATATCATCTTAATGAAACAAAATTGATGAAGATTATATGTATTATGTATTATATATATATATATATATATATATATATATATATATATATATATATATATTAAAGTGCAAAATTCTTTCTTTCTTTTCCTCTTTAAAGACTATATTGGTAACAGATATCTCTATTTTTTAACCCCAAAGCGCCCCCGGCATGGGGGCTTGATTTTTGGGACGGCCTGTCCGGGGGGCAAGGTCAAGGGAGCCCCCGGGGAAAAAAGGGGGGGGGGAAAAAAATTTCTATATTTTCTAATTAATTTTTATAAATAAAAAGAAAAAATTTGTAAACAACCGGGGAAATTTGCCAATTTTTTAAAAAACTAAATTTGAAAAAAACCAGAATAGTTTTCCCGATAAGAATTTAAGCAAAACCAAAATACTAAAAAGGAAAAAAAATTTTCCCCCCCAAAAACCCCCAATGCTAAAATAGTATTTTTACGGGGGAAAACCCCCCTTATTTGGGAAAGGACTTTTCCCGGGGCTGCAAAAGACTGGTCGGGCCCAAATGTTCCATTTTTAGTTTTTCAAAAAAAACTAGAGGGGTGGGAATTTCATACATAGAACAGTACCATTTGTAGCATCAGATGTGTATTGGGTCCTGAAGGGGGATATGTGATGGTCATGGGGGACTTATCTAACTGTAAAATGATTTTGATAAATGTTTATGCACCTAATGTTGATGGGTAAGGGAAATTTAAAAAATTTATTTTAAACCCCTTCCCAATCTGAACACTCATAAACTTATAAAAGGCTGGGGCTTTTAAATTTTGTTCTAAATCCACTTTTAGAAAAACTTTCCACAGGGGAACGGGAACCAACACCGCAAAGATAATTACAAAGTTTTTAACTGATCACAACTTATCAGATCCCTGGAGGTTTTTTAAAACCCCAAAATTTAAGAAATATTCTTTTTACTCACCCAGTACATCATTGCTACTCAAGGATTGATTACTTTTTTAGATAAAACTTTGCCTAAGATTAAATCTTGTTTCGGGGTGCTATTGTTATTTCCGGACCATGTCCGATGATCTTGGAGCTGAAATTACTAAGCCCCCCTACACTCACCCCCCAAAATGATGGGGCCCCCAATCCGGCCCTTTTATTAGTTTGGGCGAGAATTGTACTGGGGAAATTTTTATCCAAAAAAAATTGAATTCTTTTTTAGAGAAAAAATAACCCCTGGGGATCTCTGCAGGAACACTCTGGGAAACCTTTTAAAGGGCCTTTTTAAAAGGACAGATTATTTTCAAACTTTCCCCCAGAAATAAATCCAAGAAAGTAGAGAGATAAAAAAATTTAAATAGATGAAGAACATGCCCGACTACCAAGGAGACTCTACATAAGAGGAGGCAGGCCTTTACATTCAAATTAAACCCCCTTTACAACTAAAAAAAAACCGAAAAACTAATTTAAAATCCAGACATCATTATTATGAACATGGAGAGAAAGCCAAGTTTAGCCAAAAAAATTCACAAGCAAGAAGTGCGAACGCAATCTCGGGAATTACTAACACAATGGAGATAAAATCATCGAACACAAAAAAATAAATTTCAATTTTTTTGGGCTACTATAAATCCCCTTTTATTTTATTTAAAGGAAATATAAAAATTTGATTTCGGGGAAAATTTGATAACCTTGATTTATGGGAACCTGAAAACATGGATTTAGAATTCTATGCTTGTACCCCGGGGAAAAAAGGGGGAGGTACCCCAGTTTTAAAAAATTTCCCCCCCAAAAACCCCCCCCTTTTTTAAAAAAAACCCGGTAAAACCTTAAAAAACTTTCGCACTAAACCTGTTTAAAACAAAATAAGATATAAAAGGACTCACCTTTTCGAAAAAATTTAAAAATTTTATTGGGGTAGAAAGGGTAGAAAGGCCCCCAATTTCCAGACCAAAAAATTTTGGGGGGAAATTTTTAAATTTTTGCCGAAGAATTCCACCAACAAAAAAAACCCCCAAAAAAAATTTTCTTTGGGGGGCATTCAATGGAAAGGAAAAAACCCCTTTTGGGGAATTTTTTGGCCCCAAAATTTTTTTTGGATTAAAAAACTGTAAAACCCCGAATTTTGTTTATAAAATTTGCTCCCATTTTGAAGGAAAAAAGGGCCCTTTTCAAAATGTTTTTCGTAATTAAACTGGAATAAATTTTCAAAAAAGTAAAAAGGGGTTAGGAAAACTGGCAAAAAAACCCTTTTAAATTCTGTAATTTTGGGGGGGGGGGGGGAATTGACATATAATATTAGATTAGACACCCTACCTTTTTTCATTGCAGAACAGTTTAAAAAACCGTAAACATCACAAAAAATAAAGCCTTTTTTCAAAAAAAATTTGGGCCCGTTGGAAAAATTTAAAAAAGACTTGCATAGATGGTCAACCCTTTCATTTCTGGGAAAAAAACCTGGCAGAGAATTACCGAGCCCATGCGGTACAAAATACAAAAAAATTAAACAACATCTGTCTCACTAAAAATTCCAAAAAGTTTTCCCGGGGATGATCCAAACCTGCGAACCAAGCCCCAGCCTCACTAGGGGCACATGTTCTGGGCCTGCTCCAAATTAACATTATTCTGACAAAAATTAATTACTCTCAACAGTCTTGGACCACTTAACCTACAAAAATGGGGGCTTCCAGGGGGGGGAAAAAAAAACAAATTTTTTTATTTTTCCCCCAAGTTTCCCCCTTTTCAAAATGGGAAAACCCAAACCCCCCTTTTTGGGGGGGGGAAAGTGGTTTTAAATTTTTTAAGAAAAAAATTTTTTATTAAAGTCGGAGCTTTTTAAACATGGCCCAATTTTAATATTTTGAAAGTTTTAAAAAAGGGTTTGTTGGTTGGTATTTTTTAAAAAAAATTTCCTTGTTTTTTTCTCTCCAAAAAAGATCCAAATTTTTCTTTTTTTTCAAACGTTGCTTTAAATTTTTTAATAAAAAAAATTAAAAAAAAAATAATTTTTAAAAAAAAAAGGGGGGCTTACAAAAATTCTGGAAAATTTTCCCTTTTAATTTTTCCCTTTTTGTGAAAAAAATAAAAAAGAATAACCCAAAAATAGGGGAAAAAAAAAAAATTTTTTTGAAAGTGATTTGGGAAAAGGGTTTTAAGAAACCCCAGGCCCGGGCCCCCCCTTTTTACAAATTTAAAAAAAAAAAAATTTTTTTTTTGTTTTAAGTTTTCCAAAAAAACTGTTTTGTTTAGAAAACCAAAAAAACAAAGGCGAACTCAAACATACCTTAGGTTTAAAAATGGTAAAAATTTTTTTTTAGAAAACCCAAAGGGTTTAATTTAAAGGGAAAAAAAGGGGGAAATAAAAACCCTTTTAAAAATTTTTTTAAAAAAAAAGGTTTTGGCCTTTAAAAAAGGGGGGGTTTTGGGGGCCCCCCCCTTTTTGGGGGGGAAAAACCCTTTTAAAAAATAAAAAAACTAACAAAAAAAAAAATGGAATTTTAAAAAAGGGCCCAAAAAAAAAATTTTTTTTTTTTTGGTTTTTTTAAAAGCAAAAAAAACGGGGGGGGAAAGGGGGGAAAGAAAATGAGTTATTTTAAACAACCAATAAATTAAAAAAGGGGGGGGAAAAAAATTTGGGGGGAAAATGGGAAAAAATTTGAAGAGGGCAAACTTGAAGAAAGAAAAAAAAAAAAAAAAAGCCTTTAAAATTTTTTTTAAAAAACCTTTTTTTTGAATTTCTTGAAAAACTTTTCAATTTAAAAAAAAAAAAGGGAAAAAAATTTTTTTTTTTTTTTTTCTCAAACTATTTTGACTAAAAATTAACCTTTTTAATTAAAAAGGTTTAGAATTCCCAATTTAAAATTTAGAAAAAACCTAAAAAAAAGGGTTTTTTAAATTTTTTTTGGGTGGGCAAAAAATTTTATCCCATTTTCTAAATTAACCGGGAAACCAAAACAGGGGTTGCTGGGGCCAACAGAAACAGGGGACGGGAACAATCCGGGCGGGGGCCCCCCCAAAAAAAAATTTAAA
>NC_053167.1:140820995-140856446 GCF_016835505.1 Polypterus senegalus | reverse complement strand
TTTTTTGTTTAATTGGGGTTTTAAAATTTTTTGGGGTTTTTTTAAAGGGGAAGGGTGCAGAGTGGGGAAAAACATCATCGGGAACCTCAAAACAATAGATGTTGGGAAACTAGTCTGGAAGGGGGGCATTTGGAGATAAAATTACAATATATTAGGGGCTCAGCTCAGTTTGACTTAATTATGTTGAGTCCATCCCTATTGTTTATTGCAATAAAGCTAATCTCTCTGTTTGCCTATCCTCTGTCTCCTAGAGCCTTCTTTCAAGATGAGAATCTTCGGCGTATTTTACGCTTCCACATAATCGATCCCTTTCAATTGTTTATACCATTTTGCAGGGAAACACCGAACCTTTCCCGCTACCGTAGTTGTCGTAAATGATTGAGAATTAGGTCGAGTGGCTGGTGAGTGAAAACTGCTGACAATTGGCTTCACGGTGGTTCTCGCACAGCATACTTGTCTTTTGGGGTCACTAAAGCCAAGAGTCTCCTCAGATGAACATTAGAACAAATGAGGCGAGAACAGGCGATTCGGCCCAGCAAAGCTCACCAGTCCTATCCACTTATTTCTTTCAAAATGAAGATGAGATTGAAATGTTTGCTCCAGTCATTTTTCAGCCACACAATGTTGCATATTGTGTGTCTCGATAATATACGGGCGTTGTTCTTCATCTAAACCAGGGGTGTCGAACTCCAGTCCTGGTGGGCTGCAGTGGCTGCAGGTTTTCATTCTAACCATCTTCTTAATTAGTGATCCGTTTTCACTGCTGATTCACTGGTTTTACCTTCGTTTTAATTGACGTGACTTGGACCCTTTAGTTGTTTCTTTTTCCTTAATGTGCAGCCAAACAATAATGAGACACAAAACAAGCCAGCTAATCCTGAAAATAAAGAAAGGTGAAAGAGTCCGTTGCCATTGGTCTGCCTCAGGGCCAAACATCTTGGCGGTCTTAGAAAACAACAGAAAATCAATAGTCTGCTGTGGCAGAAAGAGAGCAGCAACAAGTCTTGATATTCAATAACGGCTTTAATTAACAGCAAGAATTGGCTTCTCATTAAGAAACCGGTTGGTTGGTCTCGTCCGATGCGAGAGATGGACGTCTGAAGTGGAGCTCCGCTAGCAGTGGTGCTATTTTTCATATTATTTGCTTATTATTCTGAGATATCCTGTATTTATTCAACCCAAGAGGGACGCTACAGTATATGTAAACACATATAAACATGGCCAACAAGAAGGGGGTCGAAAGAATGAAGACTAAAGAAGCTACATCCAAGCTGCGATCAGCAAGCCCCTAGTTAGATGATCGGCCTCTCAGAGACAGACCTGGATCAGATGGGCGAAAGTACGAGACTCCTCGGGACCACGGTCCGCTACATCGTCGCCTGCTGAGAGCGAAAAGGGGAGCGAAGGTGCGATCGTGAGTGCAGATGTGGATAGCTCGCCGGATTGGAGAGGATTACCTGAAACTGGAAAGGCCGGGAGGTCCAGCGGCTTCAGTTGCAATCACGCAGCGGAACGGCCGAGGACCCACCGGCTTCAGCAGAGTCCTGCTGCTTCATCACAGTACAAGAAGGCACATTTGAGCTATATCTGAACTGAAAGTGTTGCTCGCTGACCTCAGGCAAGATATAAAGAAAAGCGAGAAGGCTAATGAGAAAGCAACGGCAAAGGCACATGAGAGACTGAAACAGGAATGAGCAGGAGATGAAACAGGCCAATGAATGTCTCGCGACAGGAAATCCAACAGGCAAATGAAAGGCGCGTCAAGAGGTACAGCTTGAACTTCGACAGGTGCTGGGTAAAATTGAAGAAGCCGCATTGAGAAAACTTCTACGAAACTGAGCAGCTTGCTGATCGATTGGAGCATCTTAGTGAGACATTCCGAATCGGATCGAAATAGCGAACATCTAGCTGCCAGTGCGAGGAAAGAGCAGTAAATGTCAGTTGAATGTAAAAGCTTCGGAGAAAAAACTTGGAGACAGACTGGCTGCTTTAGAAGATGGGAATAGAAGGTATAATGTCAGGGTGAAGGCTTGCGGGAGAATCGAAAGTTTAAACCGGTGAAATTACGCATAGCTGAACTTTTCTAAAATAATCGGAGGCGACTTTAAAGCAGAATCTGAGATAGTAGCAGCGCTTTACGGCGTCTGCTGAGATCAAACACCGTCAGACCCCGACCAAGATCTTTTATAGTCCGTTTTGAACGATTATCATTTAAGTTAGAGGTGATGGAACTCCTCAGGAAAAAAGGAAGATGTTATATATGAAGATTTATACATTAGCGTCTTCCCTGACTTCTCTCCAGCAACAGCTATCAAACGCGCCGCCTTCTATAATATTGTAGCGACCCGTGGAGGAGTCTTTTAAGATTTCGAGCCGAACTCTGCCGTGCACTCTCTCGAAGCTATGCTACTGGCTTGCCAGCGTCATGCACGCAACTGCACCCAGCTCTTTAAGAAAGAGAACACTCGTGCCCCATACACGCGCACACTCAGTGTCTCGGTAGTTTGCTTGATAAAATCTTAGCAATAAAACAGCTCTGTCCTGTTGTATCTTTTATTACAGAAGATAGTCAGAAACAAAAGCTCAACATTATTGCTGCCATTGCCAAGGTCAAGCACGAAGACACATTTCAATAAATTGGTACTTTTACAAAATAAATAACCCCGGAATGATAACCCAAACCCACCCAACCAATTAAATACAAACACACCATTATTTACAACACAAATGACAATACGTAAATTCGACATACAATAAGCTTTTTATAAATTACCCATAATTTCCCAACAAACTATTTACATAAATTACCCATGAGGCGTCACTCCATGCGCTTGCTGCCGGGTTGTTACACAGCCCCCTCCTAAGAGGGTTAGTGTCCCCACAACCCTACTCATCACAGATAAAATCACGTAAATGTCCTGGCCGTCGACGGACACGCTTTGTCCTGCCGGAGGTGCCATCACTGTGTCGGGCTCAGTCCTGTCATGTCTGACTCGGTGCCGGGGTGGAGGTTGGAGAACCGCTTATATTTTCGAGTTGTTGTTGCTCTGGGGCCAGTGGGTGGTATGGTGCTAAACGGTCCTTGTGCAGCACCACCCGTCTGCCTCGCCCAGGCATTCGACTCGGAAAACTACCTCCATATTTTGTCCAATATTTCTCCCGGTCCTTGCCAATGGTGGGCTAGTTTTGGGGACAATCCCGTTTCCGCTTGGGCAAAATACCCACACTTTGTCCCTGGCTTCAGCGTCGGGCCATGAGCCCGCGAGTCATAAGCCCGTTTTTGGCGTGCTCCAGCTCCCTCCAGGGCCTCCCTGGCCAGTCGATGAACGGTGTCCAGCCGCTCTTTTAGCCGTCTAAAATAATCCATTTGGGCCCACCAATAATCTCAGGCTCAGGGGTGAGCCAAACACTAAATCCACCGGCGTCAGAAGTTCCCTTCCAAACATCAGCCCGCTGGCGTGCATTGGCTCGACTCCTGCACTGCTGTCCGATATGCCCATAGGACCAAAGGCAAATGTTGGTCCCAGTCCCGCTGGTGTTGACTGGTCAGAATTGCCAGTTGAGTGGCCAGGGTGCATTAAATCGCGACCAATCCATCACTTTGTGGGTGAAGGGGTGGTCCGGTCTTTTCACCCCAGTCGCTGACACACCTCCCTGAACAAACGGCTCTCAAAGTTCCGCCCCTGATCGCTGTGGAGCTCGTCCGGAACTCCAAATCGAGTGAACATTTCATCCACGAGTTTTGGGCAGCTGTGGGGCACTCTGATCCGAACTGCATACGCCTCTGGCCATTTGGTAAAGTAGTCCATTGCTACCAAACGTAGCGATTTCCGCTTCGTTACAGGAAAAGGACCCAGTATGTCCACACCACCTCTCCATGGGTGCCCGACCAGGTATCGTTGCAATGGCGCGTGAGAACGTTGACCAGGTCCTTTTGTGCAGTGCAGACGCCACAGCAGTGGACGTGTAGCTCTGCGCCTTGCCGACACCGGCCAATAAAACCGCTGCCGTAGTCGCACGCTGTCTTAGCGCTCCGTAATGTCCGGATCCAGCCGCTCCGCGGACCCATCGGAGGACCTCGCGCGCAAAGCCTGGGGAACCAGTAGTTGTAGCCGGTCAATTCCTCCCAGGTGCGTGCCACCGCCTGTAGATTACGCCATCGTGCAACTCCAAGTTGCCCAACTGAGAGTGGAGTATTTTGAGTTCAGGCCCCTGTGACGACACGGTTTGCCAGTCGGGACGTTCTTGTGTCTCCAACCAGCCCTTTACCTTTCTAGTGCTTGATCGTTAAGCCTGTAACTGCCTCAATTGGTCAATAGTGTACGGCTCCCTACTCCAACAGTGTCATCTATCCTGCGGATGCGGACGATGGCCCCAGCCCCTTTCTTCCTGTCGGCGGCAATATCGAGCATTCATTGCTGAGGCATGGACGCCTGGAGAGGGCATCAGCGTTGGCATGCTGCCGTCCGGTCTGTGCTGTATCTCAAAGTCATATTCTTGTAGAATCTCCATCCACCTTGCCACCTGGCCCTCTGGTTGCCTGAAATTCAACATCCAGGTGAGGCTAGCATGGTCAGTCCGCAGTGTGAACCTAGTGCCCAATAGGTAGGGCCGAAAGTGCCGCACCGCTAGGATCACTGCCAACAGTTCCCGCCGAGTGACACAGTAATTCCTCTCCGTCGACTGAGGCTGCAGCTGTAATAAGCTATCACTCTTTCTCCAGCCTCCCCTTCTGTGAGAGCACGGCCCCAATCCCACATTGCTAGCCAGTGTCCACCACAAAAGGTTGGTTGGGGTCAGGGTACGCCAGGACGGCGCTGACGAGGGGCAGCCTTTAACTGTTGGAAGGCGGCTGTGCAGTCCTCCGTCCACCCAAACTGTTGGCCCTTACTGCTAGTCGGTGCAAAGGGCTGGCAATGGTCGCAAAGTTTTTACTAATCTTCGTAGTAGGAGGCTAAACCCAAAAAGCTCCGCAGTTCAGTGATATTGGCTGGTGGGGCCAGTTGCTCACGGCAGTCACCTTCGGGGTCTGTAGCCACCCCACTCGCTGATTACGTGCCCTAGAAACTGAGTCTGTCGGGCGAAGATTGCATTTCTCAGGGTTTAACCGCAACCCGGCGTCTGAATGGCGGTCAGGACCTCCCTTAAATTGTGCACCGCCTGGTCAAAGTCTCTGGCATGAATCAGCAGGTCATCTAAATAGACCACACAACGGGTTCGGGGAATGTCTTTTAGGACCCGCTCCATTAGTCTTTCAAACGTGGCCGGCGCATTACAAAGTCCAAACGGCATTACCTTAAACTGCCACAGCCCTTGTCCGATGGTGAATGCAGTTTTGGGTCGGTCCTCTGCTGCCAGTTCTACCTGCCAATATCCACTGCGCCAAGTCCAAAGTGCTGAACCAACGGGATCCAGCCACATAGTCCAATGCATCATCGATGCGAGGCAATGGGTAAGAGTCTTTTCGAGTGACTGCATTTAATTTACGAAAGTCCACACAAGGCGCCCAACCCCGCTTTCTTCCGCACCATGACCATGGGTGCGCCCAGGGACTGTCCGAAGGCTCAATGATGTCGTTGGTTACCATCTCGCGAATCAATTCTTCGGCAGCTTGGCGTTTTGCAAGAGGCAATCTGTGGGGGCGCAACCGAATGGGGGCGGCGTGGCCAGTGTCAATGTGGTGTTTGACTAACGAGGTTCTGGTGCAGTCCTCTTCTCGAGCCGCAAAAATGTCCACAAAGTTCAATACTTTCTGGAGTTGCTCCTGCTGTGGCGTGCTCAGCTGTTCACCACTTCGATGGCCCAATTCCTCCACAGCGGCAACCGTCTCAGCGGATGGGTGGTCGTGTGAGGAAAACCGTTGGGGAGCACTGGTCTGAGCTGCAATATTCTCCTGGGGGTCCTCTTTAGTCCCTGCATCTTCCGAACAACGGTCGAGCGCCGGTGAGCCGTGGTGTCCAGGCAAATCCAAGCTAACAGCCCTTCCAGGATGATTCCAGCCCGATTGGAGCGACACAGTCTCATTACCTACGCGGAGGATGGCCCTGGACACATCAACACATGCTCCCCAGTGGGCCAGCAAGTCTAACCCAATTATGCATTTGTCTTTAATGTCCGTGAGCCAGAATTCGTGGCTGGTCTGGCTCGTCCCTACTACTACAGTCAATAGTTTCTTTCCGGGCATTTTTGTCCGCTCACCCCGTAACGATGCGCGGTTCGATGTTAGAAGGAGTCCAGTCTTTTGGAAGAGGACCAGCTGTTTCGGGCAACACTCCTCTCTGTAATAGACAAATAGTGGACCCCGTGTCCACTAAGGCACTGCATGGCCGTCCGTCTATAATGCAGTCTAGGTATAGTCCACCTGAAAACCCACAGCGCCCCACTTTAGGGCAGTCATTGCGGAGGGATGCTGAAAATTGGAGCGAGGGTCCCCTCACGGCCTCACTCCGAAGTCGTTTCCCGAAGGTGATGTTGTACGAGGCAGGGGACTTGGAGCAGGGCAGTCCCTGGCAAAATGCCCTGGTTCTCCGATCCGGAAACAGCGGTCCGATCTTTGTCTCTGTCGGGGAATTGATGATGGCTGGGCGCCGACGGTGACCTCCACACCCTCATGCTTGTCCCTTTCTACCCCTCGCTCAACTTCTCTCGATAGCCGGTTTGGGCGTGATGATTGACGTGCCGGAGACCCAAACTGTAGTACCTCTTCAGCCCGTTCAGCCTCCCGTAGTGCCTCGCTCAAATGTCTGGGCGGCGACAGACAGACATGCTGACGAAGACGCTCTGGTGCAAGGCCCCGCAGGAAAGCATGAAGACTGAGTTCTTCCCTTGCTGCTGTCGAGAAAGTAGGGTAACCTTTCCGTACATAGACCCTGATGTCAGCTGCAAATGCTCCCACACTCTCACCTTCACGCCGATGTCGGTTTGTCAGCTCCTCCCTGCTGTGTTCCGCTGAGGTTCTCTGTCCAAAAGCGGACGGGTGAGAGCATCGGTGAGGGCCTGAAGATCACGACACTCCTCAGGCGGCAGGTCGATGAGTACCTGAAGTGCGGGACCCTCCAAGGCAAGGGCCAAGTGTGTTGCAGCTTCCTCGCAGCTCCAACCATTGTGAAGAGCAGCCAGATCCACTTGTGCAAGGTATGGCTCCAGGGCGTCAACCGCTGTATCGTGGCAGCTTAGCGGGTGACCGTGTGGGGAGGACCGCCGACTGGTGATTTGGGGTGTCGTTGCGGCAGCTACAGGTTCATTCCGCCGTGCCTAGAAGATCGCAACACTGTCCGGGAATACTGGCACCCTCAGGCCAGTTTGTCCTTTTTCTCCGTGCAGTTCTGCTGATCAGGCGCTCCAACATAGCGCTATTTTCCGAGATGGCACGCTCTATTTCTTCAAGACTCTGTTCCATGACCAGGCGTCTTCTAAACAGCCTGGTCTCCCACTTCTGACACCAATGTAGCGACCCGTGGAGGAGTCTTTTAAGATTTCGAAACTCTGCCGTGCACCTCCGAAGCTGTGGGCTAGCGGCTTGCCAGCGTCCATGCACGCAACTGCACCCAGCTCTTTAAGAAAGAGAACACTCGTGCCCCATACACGCGACGACCGAGTGTCTCGGTAGTTTGCTTAGATAAAATCTTAGCAATAAAACAGCTCTGTCCTGTTGTATCTTTTATTACAGAAGATAGTCAGAAACAAAAGCTCAACATTATTGCGCGCCATTGCCAAGGTCAAGACAGAAGACACATTTCAATAAATTGGTACTTTTTACAAAATAAATAACCCCCGGACGGCGATAACCCAAACCCACCCAACCAATTAAATACAAACACACCATTATTTACAACACAAATGACAATACGTAAATTCGACATACAATAAGCTTTTTATAAATTACCCATAATTTCCCGCAAACTATTTACATAAATTACCCATGAGGCGTCACTCCGCCAGCGCTTGCTGCCGGGTTGTTACAATATTAAACAGCGGCTACGGCAAGCCAATGTCAAATACGGCCTCCTGTATCCGGCAAAACTGAAAGTGGAATGGCAGGGGCATTTCTATGTTTTCGCTAGCAAGGAGGAGGCAGAAAATGAGTTAAGAAAGCTGATCCCGGACTATTCTGATACATAATTGTGAGTCATGGCGGTAAATGATAAAGCTAGGATTAATAATCTACTGTCTGATCTATTTGTTTTTAAAATACGGGTTTTTTATCAGCATATATTCTCATATTCTTATATTATTATTACTTACTTATTACTTATCATTACTTAGTATTACTAGGGCTAAATGTTTGTGTTTTATTGTGCTTAATTACGTTTTCCTCCTCTTTTTTTTTTCTTTTCTAATTATTTCATGTGTACCCTAAATGAGACTGTTCAATATCATACCCTTGGTTTGCTGTTATTGCTATTACTGCATTAAGACTTGTTATGCTTGTTTTGGACACATCTTTAACACCATCACCTGGGTTTATTATCTGGGGATATCATCTTAATGCACTAAAATTGATGAAGATTATTATATGTATGTATGTATATATATATATATATATATATATATATATATATGTATATATATATATATATATATATATATATTAAGTGCAAAATTCTTTTCTTTCTTTTCCTCTTTTAAAGACTATATTGGTAACAGATATCTCTATCTTTTAACCTTAAAGCCACTGCATGGGGGCTTGATGTGCTTTGGACGTGCTCTGTCTCTGGGTATGTCAGAGGACTGGGACTGCATGAAGTGGGTTTTAGCCTCACCTGGGGAGGCAAAAAGGGAGGGTGGGGGTTAAGGGGAAGAGAAAGAGAGCAGGCTTGATCTATATCTAATCTATCATCTCAATCTTTATAATTATAACTATCAACGTAATAATAAGCTGCATGGCAACAACTCTTGGGGGAATAGGAAATTAAGACCTAAACTATTTCACTTCCAGTTAAGACTATAATATGACACCAAAAACTCAGAATCAGTGTCTCCATGATGGGACAGTTAACTTCGTAAGCTGGAATGTTAAAGGCCTGAATCACGAATTAAAGAGAAAGAAAGTACTTTCTCACCTAACAGGTCTAAATGCTAAAATAGTATTTTTACAGGAAACCCACTTACTAAGTAAGGATCAGTTCCGCTGCAAAAAGACTGGACTGGCCAAATGTTCCATTCTAGTTTTACAAAGAAAACTAGAGGGGTGGGAATTCTCATACATAGAACAGTACCATTTGTAGCATCAGATGTAGTATTGGATCCTGAAGGGAGATATGTGATGGTCATGGGAGACTTATCTAACTGTAAAATGATTTTGATAAATGTTTATGCACCTAATGTTGATGATAAGGAATTTATACAAAATTTATTTGCATCCATTCCCAATCTGAACACTCATAAACTTATAATGGCTGGGGACTTTAATTGTGTTCTAAATCCACTTTTAGATAAGACTTCCTCCACAGGGGAACGCAACTAACACCGCAAAGATAATTACAAAGTTTATAACTGATCACAACTTATCAGATCCCTGGAGGTTTTTAAACCCAAATTCAAGAACATATTCTTTCTACTCACCAGTACATCATTGCTACTCAAGGATTGATTACTTCTTTATAGATAATAACTTCTTGCCTAAGATTAAATCTTGTAAATACGATGCTATTGTTATTTCAGACCATGCTCCGATGATCTTGGAGCTGAAATTACTAAGCCCCATACACTCACCCGCAGATGGCGCCTCAATCCGCTTCTATTAGCTGACGAGAATTGTACTGAATTTATATCAAACAAATTGAATTCTTTCTAGAGACAAATACATCCCCTGAGATCTCTGCAGGAATACTCTGGGAAACTCTTAAGGCCTTCTTAAGAGGACAGATTATCTCATATCTTTCCCACAGAAATAAATCCGAAGAAAGTAGCAGAGATAAAAGCGAAATTACTAAAATAGATGAAGAACATGCCAGACTACCAAGCGAGACTCTACATAAGAGGAGGCAGGCTCTACATTCAGAATTAAACCTCTTGACAACTAAAGAAACCGAACAACTAATTTACAAATCCAGACATCATTATTATGAACATGGAGAGAAAGCTAATAAGCTTTTAGCGCAACAAATTCACAAGCAAGAAGTGCACAACGCAATCTCGTAATTACTAACACGAATGGAGATAAAATCATCGAACACAAAAATATAATGTACACTTTTAGAGACTACTATAAATCCCTATATACTACTGAGTTTAAAGAAGACAATATACAATCTAATGCATTTCTGGATAAATTACAGATACCACAAATTGACGCTATTAGTGTGGAGGAGCTCGATAAACCTCTGTCATTATCAGAATTACTGGATGCTATAAAGTCACTCCAAGGTGGAAAAGCAGCAGGCCCTGATGGCTACCCTGCAGAGTTTTACAAGAAATTCTCCGCTCAGCTAGCTCCCTCCTATTAGCAACATTTACAGAAGCCAGAGATAACCAATCTCTTCCACAAACCTTTCGCCAAGCACTAATCACTGTCTTTCCAAAACAAAATAAGGACTTATTACAATGTGCATCATACAGACCAATTTCACTTCTGAATAACGACGTTAAAATACTCTCTAAAATCATAGCTAGAAGGATGGAGAAAGTGCTCCCTCAATAATATCACAAGACCAAACTGGATTTATTAGGGGCCGACACTTATCTTCAAATCTTCGACGCCTGTTTAATGTAATATACTCACCAACTAAATCAAACACCCCAGAAATATTATTATCATTGGATGCAGAAAAAGCATTCGACATGATTGAATGGAAATACCTTTTTACTATTTTGGAGAAGTTTGGGTTTGGCCCGAACATTTGTGCATGGATTAAATTACTGTATACTAACCCAGAAGCTTCAGTTTGCATCAATAACATTTGCTCAGACTACTTTAAACTAGAACGTGGCACAAGACAAGGATGCCCTTTGTCACCACTGCTGTTTGCAATTGCCATTGAACCACTGGCAATACATTGTCGAAATACTGATCAGATAAAGGGGATTAGCAGAGAAGGACTGGAACAGAAAATCTCATTATATGCAGATGACATGGTACTGTATATATCGGACCCAGAAAATTCTGTGCCTGCAGTCTTAGCAGCACTCACAGAATTTCAAAAGCTCTCTGGTCTCAGAATTAATCTGAATAAAAGTGTACTCTTTCCGGTGAATTCTCAAGCATATAATATTAGATTAGACACCCTTCCTTTTATCATTGCAGAACAGTTTAAATACCTCGGGGTAAACATCACAAGTAAACATAAAGCTCTTTATCAAAAAATTTCGTCGTCTGTATGGAAAAAATTAAACAAGACTTGCATAGATGGTCAACCCTTCATCTCACACTAGCTGGAAGAATTAACACTGTTAAGATGAATATTCTTCCTAAGCTCCTTTTTATTTCAAAACATACCAATATACATTAATAAATCGTTCTTTAAGCAATTAGATTCAACAATAACCTCATTTATTTGGAATTCTAAACATCCACGCATCAAAAGAGCGACCCTACAAAGACAAAAGGCAGAAGGCGGCATGGCTCTACCTAACTTCCAGTTTTATTACTGGGCGCAAATATACAGTCGATAAGAACCTGGACACAAATAGAAGAACATACACAGGCATGGACCGCAATAGAAGTAAAATCCTGCAGTACTTCTTTGTATTCCTTGCTTTGTGCTCCAATAAACACACGCTATCGGCAATACACTAATAACCCAATTGTGCTCCACTCACTTAGAATCTGGAACCAATGTAGAAAGCATTTTAAGACGGAGAAGCTTCTTTCTGTGGCACCTGCAAAAGAACCACCTCTTTCAACCCTCACAAACATATGCAGTTTTTAATATCTGGAAAAAATTTGGAATTAACTTGCTTAGGGATCTTTATATAGACAACGTCTTTGCATCCTATGAACAATTACATTCCAAATTTAACATTCCAGCTACAAATTTCTTTCACTATCTTCAAATCAGGAACTTTGTTAAACAGAACCTTCCAGATTTTCCTCATCTTGCACCCTCATCCACGCTGGAAAAATTATTGCTCAATTTCAAGGAGTTAGACTCCATCTCTACAATATATAAAATCCTTTTACAATCCCTTCCTTTCAAAGATCCAAGAGGACACTGGGAAAATGACCTCTCAATTAATATATCAGAAAAGGAGTGGAAAGTAGCAATGCAGAGAATTCACTCAAGCTCCATATGCAAAGCATACAATTATACAACTCAAAATTATATATCGAGCACATCTGTCTCGACTAAAACTCTCAAAATGTTTCCAGGGCATGATCCAACCTGCGAGCGTTGCAACCAAGCCCCAGCCTCACTAGGTCACATGTTCTGGGCCTGCTCCAAATTAACATTATTCTGGACAAAAATTTTAATTACCTCTCAGACAGTCTTGGACTCACAATCCCTCCTAACCCATTAACAGCTGTGTTTGGGGTTCTTCCAGAGGGTCTTAAAGTGGAGAAAGACAAACAAATTGTGATTGCATTCACTACACTGTTGGCACGCAGACTTATTCTGATAAACTGGAAGAACCCAAACTCTCCTCTTTTAAGTCAGTGGGAAACTGATGTGTTATATTATTTAAAATTGGAAAAATCAAATACTCAGTTAGAGGATCTGTGCAGACTTTTTCAAAACATGGCAGGATCTAATCAGTAATATTTTGAAATGATTTTATAAAGCACAGAGAATTTGTTGATTTAGGTATTTTTAAAAGCCTTAAATTTTACACCGTTTGGCTTGCTCTCTCTCTCAAGGGTGGGGATCGATCTGTTCTTAGCATAATTCTTTTTTTTTTGTAAAAACTTGATTGCTATGTATTGATTGTAATAAAATTAATAAATAAATAAATAAAAAAAAACCGGTTGGAGTGAAATTGGTCGGAGTTTGACGTTACAAATTAGCTGGTCATTCTTGGCTCTTTTCACATCTCAATTTGGCTGCCATTGAATGAAGAAACAAATAAATTCAGAGGACTGAATCCCTAAAAACAGGGCTATTAAAATGAAGGGAAAAGGAGTTCATTAGCAATGAAAACTGATTAGGAAAAGGGTTTGAATGAAAACCTGCAGCCACTGAAGCCCACCAGGCCTGGAGTTGGACACACCTGATCTAAACAAAGCTTTTGTTAACACCTTGATTTTTCCATTTGTTTTGCCATGTCAGAAATAATTCCTCAAAGTAATAAATTATCTGTTGGTGTTCATCGAAAATACTCAATTAAGCAACTAAAGGTTCTGTTAACTGTCTAATGACGACTACCGATCAGGTTACACATACATGGTAACACATTTATTTATTTATTGAAAATCCAATGGGGTTTGACATACCATTGCAAACCGAAGGAAAGATAAAATCACAAATACCAAATGTGATTGGAAAATTCCATATACTATGAACTGATTGGCTAGGCCTGTGGCCAATCAGGGTGGGCCTGGCTGGGCTCTACGCCACTGCCATGTTGTGAGGCAGCAACACTACCACTGCACCGCCATACCACCCATAAACAAACACTGAAGGGCAAAAATACTACAAATCAATGGCAGATCGTCACACAATGGCACACAAAAATAAAGTTGCTCTTTTATTTTTTTTTCAGATGGCCTTTGGATAATAAAGACAAACAAAACTGTGGATGCGTCAGACGTGAGGGAATAAAAAGTGAAAATTGCAAAAGTAAGCAGCATTGGATCTGTGAGAGGCAAACGGCACACTAGACTCTAAGGAAAGCGGGTGGGCACAGCCCTCTTGGGCACCCAGCATGGACGAAAGCAACTTCAAGTAAAAAGAGGGGCTGTGAAGCATTGGACCATGACAATTTCAGAAAAATAAATAAGATTTGCCTTAAATGTTTGATTAAGAAATCCTATTGTTTATTCAAGACATGTTCTTGAAATTTTCACTTGTTTTCACATAGATTAAATAAAAATAAAAAAAAGTAAAAATCTGTCCTTTCTATGAATTATTTTTCTTTACTGCAGGCTCATTTATGACTAGAGATGAGTGAAGGGTCAGAGCTTTGTGCAATTAACAAAGTTTGCTTTTTATGCAATTCCGTAATTGTAAAATGCGAAACTCAATAAAATAAAGTGTTTATTTATTATTTATTTATTTCTGGGTGGAAAGCAAAATATATCCATCCATCCATTTTCTAACGCGGTGAATCCGAGCACAGGGTCACGGGGGTCTGCTGGAGCCAATCCCAGCCAACACAGGGCACAAGGCAGGAACCAATCCTGGGCAGGGTGCCAACCCACTGCAGAAAGCAAGATATATTGCTCCCTAAAAATCGTTCCACAGCTGAAAGTGTAATCTCCTTTCTCGACCACCATTCAACAGGCCTCAGGCTTCCACGGCTCCTTTGTGGCTCCACACGCCCTCATCTCTCTCACCAGCACTGCCTCCCTGCACCTCCATTCACGCGGCTGTTTCCACCTCACTCTGCTCTGCGAGGGTCCTCAGTATCATCATCATCATCATCTGTGCTCACTTAGTCTAAATCTGTCAGCTGATCCAATCCGGGATCCTTGCAGAGTCTTGCCGGCATTTGTACACCTAAACTAAGGAATTTTAGCAGCAGCAAAGTGATCTCCAGCTGCTTTCCCCTTTTCATGCGTTACCTGGTAAGATCAAAAACTGTAAAGACTTCTCTTCACTTCACCAACTCCTAGAAATAAGAGATTTCAGGTTTTGTTTTGATTTTTAAAAAATAGAGATTTTTTTTCCTGACAACATGTGTCCACTTTTATGAGAAGTGTCCAGCTGCAGTCAGGAGAGTTTTAGGCCTCGGACAGATCCGAGCACTTCAGACACTATGAGGTCCATAAATCTGGAGCCTCTCTCCTGTTTTGCTGGTGAACAGACGCCCCCTCGTGACGATTTTAATTCCCTTTAATTCCTGCACTCAAACGTGTATTCAACATTTATTAAAATTCTAAACTATCGAGGTCTCTCAGTTCTGCATCTGAAGCAGTTCCTTTGGTGTCACATATTAGAAGCAAATTGAACAAAAAAATCGTAACATTTTGTATTTTATAGTATACTAGCAAAATACCCGCACTTCGCAGCGGCAAAGTACTGCCTTAAAATTTTTATCAAGAAGAAAATTAAACCTTTTTAAAATGAGGGAAAATATGCCAATAATTATTTGTTAAGGATCTCTTTGTATACCACGTTGTCAGTTCGGCCCTCCAGTTGTAATATGACCAAGCTGTGCGCTGAGCTTACTATTGATCATGTAACGTACAGTCGGCCATGTGAACAGTAATCTTGTCTCAAATCTCACAGCTTGGATTGCTGCTGTCCTAATCGGTTTGAGTTTCATGGTTTGTTTCAATTACGACAGTATTTTTAGGACTTGTTGTGTTGAAGTGACATTCGGCATCTGTCAAGTGTTGTAAGCACACAACCGGTTTCATCGATAACTTCACATCTAGCTTTTGAGAGTTTAAACATTCATAAACATCAAAGTGTTCTCTACTGAAATCGTCACCTGTGAATCTAAGATGTTTAAGAGGCATTGGCGGTTGTCGAAAGGTGTGAAATATTTGGCCATTTCGGTACACTTGAAAGCGACAACCAAACAATTCAGCGGCAGCCATCAACTCACATGCAGATCCATAGGTGAAGGGCTTAAGCATTTCACTCTTCTGGTGCTCCTGTGTAGTCTAATTATCTCCTGTACCGTCATCAGTCCACACCTTGAACCTGTCCAGTCATTCAATACATAAGACACAATGGATATCAAGAGTGAGCCTGATATGGCCGTGTAATATGTAACACAGAGAATGGAAAAGTAGGTGGTATCTCCGGGCATGGAAACCACTCGGTAAGTGACAGTTCTTTGATCGATGGTGATCACCTCGATAGACATGGTAATGGGGGTACAGTTGGAATGATAAAGGAAATGTGTACCTGAACAATGTAAAGTAAGTTTAAAATACCTACACAATAACTATAATCGTAATAAATGAACAATAAAACAGCAGAGAAGCCGTGGATTAAGTAAAAAGGCTGCAGTTATCAGCAGGGAGACGTGAATCCTGTGGCGAAGCAAGGAAGGGAATGTAGAGACCGGGCGACAGACGGCCTTATATAGGCAGGCAGCCAACAACGTGGGAGGAGTGGGGATGGGAGACCCAACGCCGCCTCACTTGGTGACCGAGCAGCAGGCTATGGACGTATATATGTATGTAAGTAGGATTCAGTTAGCGGTGGGAACCCGTGTACCAAATTTCTTGAAAATGGGCCCATAAGTAACAAAGACAGTTGAAAAGTTCAATATGGCGGCCGACAGTGGCATCATACTACCGAAATAAGTACGTACATTGGTTTCAGTTAGTGCAGGGAAGCTGCCTACCAAATTTCGTGAAGATGAGGCCATGAATAAGAAAGTTCAACATGGCGGATGTTGTCGACCGTTATGACTGTTACGCGTAGAATTTCGAAATGAAACCTGCCCAACTTTTGTAAGTAAGCTGTAAGGAATGAACCTGCCAAATTACAGCCTTCTACCTACACGGGAAGTTGGAGAATTAGTGATGAGTGAGGGCTTTGCCTTTTATTAGTATAGATGTTTTATATCTGCGTTTGCCATGTCTCATTCATGAGACTGCACTTTTTAATACGTTAGTTATATGCTGCACACAATGGAGTAGTGGCTCTGTGGCTAAGGATCTACACTGGTAAATCAGAAGGTATATTATATATATATATATATATATATATATATATATATATATATATATATATATATATATATATATATATATATATATATATATATTAGTGATAAAAGGCCGACAGCTCAATCCGGCCGGGACGTCCCTGAACTGGAAGAATGGAGGTAGGCAGCCTTTCCAGGACACTGCTTCCCCCAGAATGTTAGGTGGCAGCTCCTCTGGACGGTAGCTGTGCCCCGGATTTCTTCAGGGCATCCTGGGACAATGCTACATCACCCTCCCCCCGACACCCCCGTCGCCCCGTTCACCCTCAATGGCCTTCGTTTAGCCACAACCGGGTAACCGCTTGCAGCATTACCAGCCGCCCACCTAGAATAAACAGGCAGCCGTGTGGTGGGCGGACAGTGAAACTGCTTGCCGCCGGGAGCCGCTCAAGGTGACACTACACTGCGCGAGCAGCGAAATCACCCCCCTCCAGCCTCCATCCAGCCACCGCTTGCAGCGTCCCCAGGCCGAAGATGAAGGAGTGGCAGTTGCTGAGGTGCATGCGTTGCAGCTGCGGCCCTGTTCGTATGTTGTAAGTCGGATGTTCGTAACCTGGGGACTACCTGTAATCTATTGTAAGTTGATGGACACTTGGTGCAGACACTGGTTTAAAAGCACCCAGAAGTATATTATTTTTCTTCAATAAAGTGCCCAAAAGCACCTCCACCACTATAAACAATAAATCAATAATTAATAAATCACAAATAACCAATCCTCCATTCCGAGCAGCTCCATCACACTCCCTCCCAACTCCAGCCTAGCTTGCTGGGACTCGAATGGTCTTTTAAATAGTCCTTGACCCGGAAGAGCACCTGTCCTTCTGTCCATGTGATTAATAGCACTTCCGGGTCAGATAAAGACTTGCATTTTTCTTCAGCCCGGAAGTACTTCTGCCCTTCCGTCCCCATGACTTGGGAGTACTTCTGGGCTATAATAGAAACAAAAGTCTCTGTGTCTCCCTGCAGCGTCCCCTGTCGGCACCCACGGTACCCAGCAGGGCTGTGAAGCCAAACTCCATTTTCCATGATGCCCTGCGGGAATCCAGGGCACCTCTAGGCTGTAGGGAGAATGCTATCTAGCGTCCTGGATGTGTCGGCCATCCATCACACTATATATATATTAGTATCTATTTTCCCCTCACCTGGAGCTCTCCCTGTTGGCCTATTTTTGTTGAATTAATAGGAATGAAGTCAAATCTCTTACATGTTGCTGGGCAAGGTTTCATGTATCTAAGTTTCAGGACTTGACCAAACAGATGCGAGATATGCAAAACCCTAGACTTGAAAGAGGGTGTACTGTACTTATTTTTCACACACTTCCTTAAATGTGACACAATTGTAGACACACATGAACCAAATGATTTTAGAAAATGTATTTTGGCAAATCTCCATGTTAATTGTCTTTACTTTTGAATATATAAAATCTGAAACTTTCAAAATAATATTTTGCTAAAAATCTCCGGTCAGAAGACTTTCCACAGACTTTTTTTTTTTTTGCTTAGTCCAGTAGGGACTTTCCTCAGATTGATACCAAAGAATAGTGCAAGAAAAAGCAAGTCTGTATAATTATTTATATGACCTGCTAACCAAGTTGGAAATTAGGAAAAATTGTCGTTTAGAAATTCAACAAGGCTGAACACAACCCATGATCAGACAGACAGACTCCTAGACAAAAGCTGTAAACCATTGAGCTCTCCATATTAGCTGAAAACTAAATGCTGTACATACCTGTGGTCTTAGGACGAGATCCTGCTTCGGTTGTACTTTGTGTGCCGTAGTGACGAGTCCTCCCATCAACCCCAGCACACTCCTGATACCGGAGGGGAAATGTAGTCTTTGTGTCTCAGCACCGGCTTTTAGGTTGCCTCGCTTCAATTTCAATCCGTCTTCCCAATGCAACATTTAGCCACAGTCTTAAGTCTTACCAATGGCAATGCACATGAAAAATTTAGTGGAAAAAATAAGTTGAACGTTTATTGTTTTCAATTGGCAAACAAGCAAACTATATTTACAATTTTATTTATTTGGATAAAAAAGCAGCAATGTAACAATATATATTATATTAGTATGCATAGTTTAGTCAACATATACAGAAAATAGTATTTTTTGCAGACCAGTGTTATTCAGTAACAAGCAATTTGTCAAAACTTTGAGGCGTTCTCTTTATATCCGAGGGTGCTGTACCCAAATCTGGCAACAGAATTGCTCGATCACATCCAATTTTTGAGGTTGTAAAGGTTTAAAATGAGAAAATATTATTTTAGCAAAAATATGATATATTTTTAAATTTCACTATTTAGATTTGATATAATTAGTAACACCTAATTGTTTAAATATAATTTTTACTTACAAAAAAAAAAGTCCCCTGGTGTTTTATTTCCCCTCTTATAATCCTCTGAAGGTATTTCATGGTGGAGTGACCACCAGATGTCTGCTAACACATTCGCTCAGCTTTCCACCGTAAACCCAAATGAGTGTAGGAAATGGAAGAGAGAAGCGTCTCAACTAGTTCCTCATAAAATTTCCATCTTTGTCTTCCCCCAAGAAACCATGGCACATGTCCCACCCCCAACCCTCAAAATCCTTTTGTGTTTTTAAGACTTACTTATGTGCGCTTTTGTCTGGGGTCTCCCAACTCACTGGTACGAGAAAACCCCCTCATATGATATCACATTTGACTCATCTCGATGTCAAGTTATGTAGGACATTTCTCCCTATTTTTAGCTCTCTAGACCCCATAACCCTAATTTTAGGCCAATTTTTTTTACCATACTTTGTGCAGGAAATTAAGCCCTTATCTCATTTATAAACATCTATGCATGGAAATGTGTCTGTCTGTCTGGCCGACCCGAAAGTGAAAGGTGGTAAGAGCTCCACCTCCGAGGAAACAGAAAATAATAATAACAGAAGTGAGGCCAGCACCTCCTCAAAATGAAACCTATGAAGAAAGACAAAGACGTTTAGCCATGAACATCAGCAGAATGGTATCTCTAACTTTTCCTCCCACCACTAATGCACAAGCGAGGCGATCACGTCGACAAAACAAAACCTCCTAGGAGAGAGATACCCAGAGTAGTTCCTATCAATTACCTGACATCTCTCTCTACATTTACATTTTTTTTCTGACGATTTCAATAGTTTCTAGGACCCCAGGCTTTTTACAGCATTGACTTACACAGCTAGTGATGAATAATAAACCAATGGGTTTCTCTAGGAAAAATGATCAGAAGGACTTGAAGTTGCGCAGGTCACATCAGCGGACCCTATGGATTAAACCACTAATGAGACAGGAGAGGTCGAAGTTACTCCTTTTGACAAAACTTTTTAAAAATGGAGATAGGGAATACAGGCATGTGGAGTGTCATTTTCTGTTATTTTGTGGTTGCTGATCAGGAATATGGTTGTAATTTCGATATTTACCGGTAGTCCTAGATCTCTAATAGCCAACGACAAATATCAAACAAAAGCAAGAGGGGTGCCGCTTTAGATTATTTCAAGATCGGCGATTATGAATATGATGTTATTTTGAAATTTTTGTCCTTCACTGAGGGTGTGGCCCTTTATGGACCTCTGTTAGAGGGTGATAGAAAATGACATATTTCTAATACAATTAAGAATTTAGACTTTAAACATTTAGACTGAACCACAAATTTAATAGTTCAAATATATGATGCAGCAATTTGTGTTTATTGTATATTTCTGCCTCATGAAGGAAATTACATTTTTATGAACACCCTAAATTAAGACGGCTTTCACAAATTCACACTTTTTACTGTTTGCTTGCCTGCATACCTGGTGAAGATAATAGATGGATCAACTCCACTTTGCATTATATAATATATATTCAAGGCATTCGTAGTCTGAATCACAATCTGAATGTAATTACCCCGATCTACATACTAATGTCAAATAAACGAAACACACGCCGTGGTGCAACACGAGAGGCTTTGCCTCTAGCGCTGACGTCCGAGGTTCGATTTCCGAGAGGGCGTGCAGTGAGTGTGTACGCCTGATGAGCCCAGAATTAGGGCGAAAAACATGTCGCGTACTCTTTGCATTATTTGACAGTAAAACTATTTCAACCATATATATATATATATATATATATATATATATATATATATATATATATATATATATATATATATATATATATATATATATATATATATATATATATATATGTCACACACATGCGCATGGGAGGCAGCTAAAGGGCTTAAATGAAGGCAGTTCGGAGGCATGCCGGGATGTGGCAGAGTGCACGGACTCTTTTTCTCACTTCCCTGTAGACCATTCCTGGGAAACTCCACCTGGCTCTCTTGACATCACTTCCAGGACCGAACCAATGGAAACAGACCTTACCAGCTCCGGCCCCCCTGATGTCACATCTGGGCCTGATCCAATGAGCAATGAACACAAGCCCGATCCTTATGACCTCACTTCCTGTCTTCCCCTTTAAAAGCCTGCCCTTTTCCCCTTTTCCCTCAGTCTTGTTTTGGACTCAGTTGTATGCACTTCAGTGCTCTGTATTTCTACAAAACGATTTTGCAGCCAGGAAACCAGATTATATGGGTGGCTGCCCCAAACCTTTATCTGAGTATGTCTCATTCTTGTGTCTCATACTTTTTCACACAGGGCCATGTAGGTTTGGATTTTTTTTCTCCCTAAAAAATAAAACTATCATTTAAAAACTGCATTTTTGTTTACTTGTGTTATATTTGACTAATGGTTAAATGTGTTTGATGATCAGAAACATTTTGTGTGACAAACAGTCAAAAGAATAAGAAATCAGGAAGGGGGCAAATAGTTTTTCACACCACTGTACACACATACATAAATATACATACATATATACAACATTTAAAACAACTTTCTCTTTTATGGACAATTAAAAAGGTATTTTTGTAAAAATTCTAAATATTATTTTCTGACTATTTTGAAGGAACAGAAACAAAAAATAAAGATTGAGAGCAAAAAATACTTTTGCGTTGTTTCCACATCAACTAATGTTAAAAACAAGAACGTCTTGCCATTATTCAGCTCAAAAAATACCTTTACAAAACACTTTTGACAATACATTGTCATTCATTGTGCATAGGGGACAGCTTAAGGCAGGAGTGATCAGCTCCAGTCCTGGAGGGCCGCAGTGGCTGCAAGTTTTCATTCTAATCCTCTTCTAAATTAGTGACCTGCTTTTGCTGCTAATTCACTTCTTTTGAATTAATTTCCTTTGACTTGCTCTTGAAGACTCAGACCCCCTCAATTGTTTGTTTTTCCTTAATTAGTAGCCAAACAATTATGAGATACAAAATGAGCCAAAACAAGACCAGCAAACTGTGTCCATCATACGATATCTGAAAATGATGAAAGGTGAAGGTATCGGAATGCTGATCTGCTATTAGAAAAGAGAGAATCCACAATTTCGGAAATGTCTGCTATTGCACAATGAGAGCAGCAACAAGCCATGGAATTAAAGGATGGGTTTAACAAACAATAAGAATCAGGGCATCATTAAGCAGCTGGTTGGAGTGAAATTGGTTGGTGTTTGAGGCCCTGACTTAGCTGGTCTTCTGTTGGCTCCCTCACTTCACATTTCATTTCTGTTTGGGTGCCATTTAAGGAAAGAAATGAAGCAATTCGGAGGAATGATGGAGAAATTCAGGGAAACATTTCTTAAAAAAAGAAGTTAATTAAAATGAATTCAAAAGAAGTTAATTAGCAGCAAAAACAGGTCATTAATTAAGAAAAGGATTACAATGAAAACCTGCAGCCACTGCAACCCTCCAGGACCGGAGTTGGGCACCCCTAGCTTAAGGGCTTTAGTGGTTGTAATTCCCTCCCGCTCCAGGGGTTGGCGCTGTGTCCTAATGCCTTTTCTCTTCCTCACACGGACAGCCTTTACATCACTGAGGCCACTTCCAGATGGACGTGCCAGAAGGATCAGAAGATCTTGAGACAATTCACTTATGATCTTGCAATTGTGAAGACATCTCTGCAATTCTGTTTTTCAAATCATTCAGTTATAAGGGCTAACCAGGCTGGTACCCCAACTCTTTATTGTGGTTCTGTCTTTTGCTTGCACTTAAGTGTTTTTTTTTTAAACTCTGTTTTTCATTGAATCTGATATCTCACAAAAAATGTTTGTGGTAAAGAAATTCCAATTTCAGAAATGGATTCAGCACACCCAAATCAATACAGGACACCAATTTCTTTTTGCATGGGAGGATTTTGATGCAGAGCATTGATACTGATTGAAATTAATTGCCACCTGCAAAGATCTTACATCTGGTCACTACTTAAGGAGTGGATGTGGAGGTGGTCCACCCATGCAAGTACATGGGGGTCTACATCAATGACAGGCTGGACTGGTCTGGTAACACAGAAGAGATATAAAAGAAAGGACAGTGCAGGCAGTTCTTCCTTAGGTTGACTGCATTCCTTCAATGTTGGTATTGACATCCTTCATAACTCTGTGATGGCCAGTGTGGTGGGCTGGGCACGTCACTTCAGGAGAGGCCAAAGTGACTTTCCTTTAACAGTATACATTACATGTCAACATCAATAAGATTTTCAATCATCAAGCAGCACTTTGTTCCATGACATCCAGTGAAGACACTTCTCATCGTGACCATCAGGATCACTTCTGTCCTATTTGAGGTGAGATGAAGATGTGCATAAAGTCAGTGGCAAGTTTTCAGATATAGGGCACAGTTTGTTGTTTCACGAGAAAAAAATAATTTATATTAGAATATGGCAAACAGAGGAACAAAACAGATGCAAAAGATAAATTCAGGGTTATTTTAGTAACCGTTTCTTCTACTGTACACACATTTTCTAATGTTGATCAACACACCCTGGACTGAAGACAAAGTCAATGTGAAGCAGTGTTAAATACACGGCAGCCTCAGGCTTTAGTCTTTTCTGCATGTGGCATTTATTAGCCATCTGATTTCAAGCCCGTCTAACTCAAATTTAGGCTTACAGCCATCTGGAGTCTATCCTGGCAGCATTAGGTTCAACTCAGGAACCGACCACAGACAGGATTGTCAGTCTATCACAGTTTACAGTCGTGTGCACACAAAGTCACACTCATCCATATAGAAACAATTGAAACCCACCAACTAACATAGTACCGCAGTGGTTCTCAACCTGTGGGGCGGGCACTCCTAGGGGGCGCGAAGTAACAAAAAGGGGGGCGTAAACACGTGAAAAAAAGAAAACAAGAACCAAAAATATGAAAAAAAACATCTGTTGAAACCAAAATAAATTAACTTACACTACATTCTGATACTAGAACAATAAATATAGAGATAGATAAATGTCGATAAAAGTTAAGTAGGTATTATAAAATATGCATCTACATTTCAAAAAAATGTTAGAGGGGGCGCAATTAAAACTGTTATGAAAACTCGGGTTGCAAATACTTAAAGGTTGAGAAACGCTGTAGTACTGTACAGTATATACTTGCGGATAAGTTCTCCCGCGAATAAGTCGGGGGTTGATTTTACCGTATAACTTCTGGTATTTTACAATGTCTGTCATATAAGTCAAATGTGGAAAACTCACCCTATTGGTCCAAGAGATTATGATATGCTAACGCATACTCGAGAGAGTAACCATGGAGCACACGGCCTTTTTTTTCTATGTATTGTGCCTACGTGACCACACGGTAATACCTGAACTATTCCGAAGTGATGTTTGCTCTGTTTCGTGTTTTTAGTATCTCACACCCTCATACACATTTATCGTAAGAGCATCCCTTATCTACGATGGAGTATTCGATCAGAAGAAAATAGGAAGCTGGTTTCTGAACAGGTGAAAAAGTCGGGGTCTGATTTTATGATCGATTTTTTCGGGTTGCAAGATCCGATTTATGTGTAATTTGCAAGACCTGATTTATATGCGATTATATATAGATAGATAGATAGATAGATAGATAGATAGATAGATAGATAGATAGATAGATAGATAGATAGATAGATAGATACTTTATGGTATATTTCGTTTTTTTAAATACAGTATAAAGATATTATACATGGAGCAAGAAAGAGTGTTGGGGAACCAGTGGGCACCCATTTAATCCAAGGTGGAAGTGGGACAAAAGTTGCAAAAAAAAAAAAAATATCAGCAGGCAAAGATGCTAAAATGATGAAAAGAAAGGTGTGCTTCTGAGCAGTCCGTCTCAGTCACCGGTAGTCGCCACACGGTAATACCCGAATTATTCTGAATCGACGTTTCCACTGTCTGTGTAGCTCACACCCTCATACACCTTTATCGTAAGACTATCCCTTATCTATGGTGGAGCGTTCGATCAGAAGAAACTATGAAGCTGGTTTTAAATTAAAAGTCATTGAAGTGACGAAATAAATTGGTAACTGCGCTGCTGAGACAAAATTCGATGTGTCTGAGAAACTGATGCGAGATTGAAGGAGGCAAGAAGATGGAAAAAAAAAAATTGAGGGTCACATTTTTGAACAGGCGTATAAGTTGGGCCTAATTTTATGATCGATTTTTCAGGTTTCAAGATCCGACTTATAGGCGAGGATATACGGTATTTTTTATAATAGCATATGTTAAAAAACATAAAATAATTTGAAAATTAGAAATCCACTGCTATGTTTAGCATTTTAGGAATATCCAGTCTTGCAAACCTGCTGTTTCCATTATAGCCTTGTAGATGCGCTGAATGTTGTCTTTTCAGCATCGACTGCACATTAGTAGCCAGCCCTGGACAGAAGGAGAGGATCACTGTGGTGCACATTCAGCCCTCACTCATAAAAAATCAATTCAACATCACCAGTTAAACTAGCAGGAGTGTCGTTGGGATGTGGAAGGAGAAAACAAAAAAAAGTGTGGACAAGAAGACAAAGACCATGAAAAAGTCTTGGTGATTGAGCTGGCAATCAATATACAAATCAACAAAGACTTACTTATATAAGCTACCAGCAGTGCAATTATAGTGAAGAGGCCAAAAGCAGCAGCTACAGGAATCCTGGATCTATCTGTTAAAAAAAATAATGAACAGCTATTATACACATATTGGGGCATATATGGGGGCAGCAGTAGCTCAGTCGGTAGAGCGGGTTGTCCAGCAATCGGAGGGTCGCAGGTTCGATCCTGGCTCCCGGCATGAGAATGCAGCTGTTGTGTCCTTGGGCAAGACACTTAACCTACCTTGCCTGCTGGTGGTGGTCGGAAGGATTGGTGGCGCCAGTGCTCGGCAGCCTCGCCTCTGTCAGTGCGCCCCAGGGCAGCTGTGGCTACACCAGCGTGTGAATGTGTGTGTGAATGGGTGAATGACTGTTGTGTTGTGAAGCGCCTAGGGTTCTTGAACTCTAGTAGGCGTTCTTGAACTCTAGTAGGCGCTATATCAAATACAGGCCATTTACCATATCACACACTGGCAGAATGGCGCAGTTAGGAGACCTGAGTTTGCTTCCTGGGTCCTTCCTGCGTGGAGTTTCCATGTTCTCCCCGTGTCTGCGTGGGTTTCCGCCGGGTACTCCAGTTTCCTCCCACAGTCCAAAGACATGCAGGTTAGGTGCATTGGCAATCCTAAATTGTGCTTAGTGTGTGTGTGTGTGTACCCTGTAGTGCCCAGGGTTTGTTTCCTGCCTGCCTGGTGTGTTGGCTGGGATTGGCTCCAGCGTGATCCTGTAGTTAGGATATAGCGGCTTGGATAATGGATGGATGGAGGCTTTAATTGAAATGGTTAACACTGGCAAACCTGAGAAATTCAAACTGTGGTGCATCCTCCTACAATATTATTACATTAAAGTGAGAAGGCCCAAAGCTATAGAGCACTTTATTTGGATGAAAGCACACGTGCTGCTGAGGTGTCGCCTGTTACATGGCTGAACTCGGGTCCCAATCCACCTGTGGTGGGTGCGGCAACGCAAAGTATCAGCGCACGCTCCCAACCAACCAACACATATCAAAGATAAAGGCTGCTGCGACAACAGATACTGGGATATCATAAAACTTTACTTGCAGCTCTACATCCACCACACTTATACGGTAAGTATTATGCTCTTGTCTGTAAATTGTTTCTTGCAACATGAAGTGTGCCCAGATCTTAGACCTTTTTTTTGTTTATTACTCCAAAAGCTTAGATTTCAGAATCAATTATCAATTATAGTATAGTAAATGTTGCCCAGGGGTTCATAAGACTGAAGGCAATTTAGAGAGTCACATTTGTCATATGGGCATTGCAGTTATCCTCTGCAGTGATGGTCAGGGAATCAGAATTTTCTCGTCTACTGATGCCATGAAAAACTGAAACTTATTTCACTGGCCAGCAGGGCAAAACTGGGCAGAACAAAACAGACTTTTGCATCCAGTCCAAGTGTGAACTGCGTGTGACTTTAAAGGAATGCTATACCGTATGGGCAGCAGTGGGATAGAAGATATTGTGATATCGGCAGCAATAGATGGGGTTAGATCAATGAAGGTGGGCAGGGCAAAATGTTTTAAAAAGCATGTGGGAAGGGTGTTAAACCGAAGAATAGACTTGTACCAGCCTCTATTTGTTCTGCACAAGACCACCCTCTCCTCCTAAACACTAAACAGGATGCCATCCCTTTCATGCAACCATCCTCTGCTGAGACAGCCAAGAAGCTTCTGCCTATCCACCAAGACCTTCCCATATATCCAGCGCCCACGGTGTAGAGACCTCTGGGTCACAACATCAATTCATAAGGCAAACAGTGTTGTGGGTCGACTATATTGTCCAAGTCATATTTACTGTGGATTCAGCTAGCCACAGCAATCTAGCACCCATCTACCCAAATTACACTTCCAGCGAGATATGGACTGTTCTGGGCTCTTTATCATCATCATCATCACCTTAATTCTGGTTTCTTCAGTACATCGCACCACCTCACAGCCAGAAACCACAATCACAATATTCAGATTTTGTTACTTTGAACGTTTAAGAATAGGGTTGGACTCAAGATGTTTTTTCAATGGTCTTGGACTTGGCTGTTGGTCTTGTGAAATATTTTTTGGGTCTTGATTGAATCCAGCTACCTTCTTTGAAATCACTCCCGCCATCTGTGCACAAGTCACGTCTGTGTCAAGTTTCCATTAGCACAAGGCACTTGCTGTACTTCATTTCTTTGTGCTCTTTCACTGCAGTTCATGGACATGGCTCAATCCCTTACCCCATTCCATTCATTGACCCAAAGTGCCCTTGTCTCCCATTATGACCTGAGCCATCACAAGAACCCACCACCTTTTTTTTTGTACGAAACAGAAAAGGCTAGGTAGGCGGTTTATTATGGCACATGGAAATATTATTGCTATTAATCACACACAAAAAAATCTATAAAAAAAAATATTGGTGAGCTGGTTGTGCTTTTTTGTATGATGTCATGCCATGGATGGTAGCTGTAAGGCCACACTCAAGGGGCGCATATTGACTTTGATTACAATGCCAGCTTCTTTTCTTGACACACTTCTGCAGAATAATTTGTTGGCTGAAAGTACTCAGGGTTAGTTTATCAAAGGATGTGCAGCATTGTTCATAGTGGCACTTTCTCCTTGGCTGTGACCTCCAGGAGGGTCCAGTGTCCACATGCTTGGCTAAGTGGCAGTTCTACACTGGGCTCCTGTTCAATAAGAATATGCCAATGCCCGTGTGTGTGTGCCATGTCATATGAGAAATCCTGCAATGTGCCTCTCGCCACCCCAACGAAGCACAAATGGATTAAGTACATTAAATATAAGTTATTACATAATGTTAAAATATAAATGAGATTACTACTCAGGAGATTGTTTGTAGAGACAACTTCCCTTGGATGAGTGGACTAATGTCATCTCTTACTGTCCTTACACACATACTGTTTTCACACCTAAATACTGTTCTACAGATTCAATGTCCTAATGTCACAAGCGCACACCCACAGATCAGTATATCCCATTTTTTTAATAACTCCACACACTCTGTTTTCTCAAGCTGGGCAAGTCTGGTTAAAAAACAGACCCTTATGCAGTCCATTCTTACCTTTAGAAGGTAGTGTGTAGTTTTCAATCAGCAGCTTGTCGAGTCCCGCCACTTCAGCTTCACAGGTGATATTCACTTCTTCCCCAGAGGTTGCTATTATTGTCGCTTTGCTCAAACACTCATCCACCTTCTCACACTCAGATTTGTTAACACGTCCTCCATTTTTGTTTATTCTCACAAACGCCTTTTGGAAGAAGCAGCCGTCGAGCTTGCACAGGACTTTTTGCTCTTTACTTTCGGGTAACACTTTTAAGCTTGGCTCTGTGGATTGGAAAACAGAGGATTGTGGTCAGCGGTCACACCACTGGATGAGAGAACAAAAGCTCACTGCTGCTATCAGACATTAACTTACACAACGTTCCAAGTCTTTAGCGCAGTTTGTGATGAATTGAAGTCACAAAATGCAATTTTATGTCACAATACAATACAGAAATGAGGAACGATCTTTAAGTACATTTCTTCACTTAATGCATTTCTCTTTGACTAACATTTTTTTGGTATTTGGGCACTGTATTAATTCCGAAAGGGAAATTGTCTTTTTATGTGACCTTTGGGGGGTCAGAGTGCAGGATCAGCCATTGTACAGAAGTCGCTGGAGCAGTGTTCAGCGCCCAAGGGCCCAATGGAGTAGAATCCTTTTTAGAGGTAACACGATTTGAACCGGCAGCCTTCTACACACCAGCGTAGATCTTTACACTTAGCGCCACCACTCTGCCCAACCTATCTAATAGAATTTAAAAATTACTACTTGTTCATTTTTGCATGTTGTTGTGGGAAAGATTTGAAAATAATTTGAATGGAGGTTGAAGTTACATTGTCATGACTGCCAAGGTCTTGACAGCAAATATAATATTTGAATTTAGCTGGAGACAAGACATGGAATGTTGGTGAAACTCTTGGCAAGCACCGTTTTACCAGAGCAATCATGGGTAGGATTTGCTTGTCTACAACCATGTTTGTGTTCAATATAAGATTTCTGGCCATGCCTAAGAGTCCAGTTTGCAGGCTATCTCAGGATGGTGCTTCAGTCCATCTCAGGGACCACCTATGCACTTGGGTACAATGAAATTTCACAATCAGCCTGACACACAAACCTTTCAGATGAAGCAGGAAAATCACGCGGACATGGTGAGAACGTCCTTTCAGAGCACGAGTATGTCACAGTTCAGGCCTGCCTGGGTGACAGCAGCATACACCACTATGTCTGTTATGCTGCCCACTAAAACATTGATGATGACTGCTGTTATAATATTTAAGATAAAATAATACACCATTGTGTCAAGTGATTAGTAAGTTTTACTAAAAATTATCCATTAGGTTTAATTAGGTATTGCTGGTTACAAGATCTTAATGAGATTATGGGCTGACAAAAAGGTTTTGTTGATATAAAGTCTAAAATAAATACAGACATTTCAGTATGATTGTAGAGGATATTGATAAGCACTGTATTTAGTCCACAGTTGATTTCAGCCTTACTCATAGTGCTGCCTGTTTAGGGCTACCCCTCCGCAAGACCCTAAAATTGGATTTAAGCAAATTCTGGACATGAAAGGATGGATAATTGATGATTCTTAGCTTAGAAAATTATCAATGCATTATACTTTAAAATACCTAATGAACACAAACATATACACATTTTGAAAGATCTATAACTAAAATGTGCTAACTAAAAAGATTACAATATGCAAGCTTTCAAGTACATCTTGCCTGAAGAAGGGGCCTGAGTTGTCACGACAGCTTGCATATTGTAATCTTTTTAGTTAGCCAATGAAAGGTGTCATTTTGCTTGACTTCTCATTACATCCATAATGACTAACACGGTACAACACCCTAGTACTGCTGAACATTCTTAAACCCATTTTGGCTAATGCAAGGTCACTGGGTGTAGCAGCACTGGACATACTGTGTATGTGTGTGTATATATATATATATATATATATATATATATATATATATATATCTCCATCCATTTTCTAACCCGCTGAATCCAAATACAGGGTCACGGGGGTCTGCTGGAGCCAATCCCAGCCAACACAGGGCACAAGGCAGGAACCAATCCTGGGCAGGGTGCCAACCCACCGCAGGACACACACAAACACACCCACACACCAAGCACACACTATGGCCAATTTAGAATCTCCAATCCACCTAACTTGCATGTCTTTGGATTGTGGGAGGAAACCGGAGTGCCCGGAGGAAACCCACGCAGACACGGGGAGAACATGCAAACTCCACGCAGGGAGGACCCGAAGTTTAACCTGTCTCCTAACTGCTAGGCAGCAGCGCTACCACTGCGCCACCCATATATATATATATTATATATATATATATATATATATATATATATATATATATATATTATATATATATTATATATATATATATATATATATATATATATATATATATATATATATATATATATATATATATATATATATATATATATATATATATATATATATATATATATATATATATATATATATATATATATATATTGTCAGGGATGCCAGGGCTATGACCCGCCGGGACGCCAGGAGGGACCGGAAGAGGGTCAGAGCCCGCCTGATCACGGGGGTGCCTTCCGGGTTGTTTTGGGAGCCACGGGTCAAGGGCTTGGAAGCTCTTCCCTGTAGGGGCCGTGGCCACCGCCAGGAGGCGCCCAATGCCTTGGAGATTTGTTTCCCCAGCACTCCTGCCACACCAGGAAGTGCTGGGGGGAAGACTTGAGACGGTGCCCGGGGAGCAGCCGGGAGGACAGCCGACACTTCCACGCTGGGGCGTACAGAAGATTGCCGGAACACCTGGGGCTCATCCGGTCCTTCATAAAGGGCCGCCTCCGCCATTCAGTGCTGGAGTCGGGTGGAGGTAGGACGGCTAAGGAGAGTGGAGGCGTCCAAGAAAGGCATTGTGGCCAGGACATTGGGTATTTGGGGTTTTGTGCACGTGACTAGGTCTTTGTGACCGATGGACTGGGGTCTTGGTGACCAATAATTGTAAATAATTTGTGAATAAACGTGTGGTGGTGACAAACAACATGTCCGCTGTCTGTGCCCGGTACCGCTCACATCTGGCGAGTCGGCAGGATGCTCCGCCTGTTTCAAGGCGGAGACCTGTTCAAGAAAATATTGTTGTGGACGGCCCGGTGCAGCAGGGGACCCCACCCACGCACGCTGGTGCTGCGGCACACAGCCCCGCTGGGTAAAGGAACCCCACGGACCGCCAGGGATCCGCAGGAGGGCCGTATTCCCTGAAGCGGGCGGGCGGCGCGGCATTGGAAGAGTGCAGCGGTTCCAACGAGCGCCGCTGCTGCTGAGGCGCTTCGGACGGCATGGCGCCCAGAGGCCACGCCGAGGACGCTTCCTCGGTATGACGGGACCTGGGAGGTGAGTTCCTGCCTATCGGCAGCCGCCCTTGGGGCCGGGCGCAGGTTTTGTTTTCCAGGCAGGGACCTCCAGGATCCGCGCCAGTGGCGGGCGATGCTGGTTTGCGGGCCCGCAGCACAGCGGCAGCCGCGAGGGCTGCGGCGAGGAGACGCTGCAGCTCGAGAGGCGCTGGTAACAGCAAGGCTGCCGGCAAGCACGCCGCCCGCAGAAAGGGAGCCATGATGGCCGCTGACCGAAGTCCCTCCCCTGACAGGCACGCCATTGGACGGTGTGTCTTGCGTGCCCGCCGATGACTGTAGAGAGGCGGACCAGGAATGTCCATCACGGGCAGGGGAGACCCGATTGGGCCGGAGGAGAAGGCCCACAGGAAGTGGCCGGCGCCGGAGGCCGACAGTCAGGTAGGCTCCGGCCGGTTAACTTCCTGTCTTTGCCGGCTGCTTTGGCGGAGCTGGAGGCGCCCTTCAGCCCGCCGGGCAGCGTGTGTTACAGGTGCTATGTGCCCTCCGGCTGAGGTGCTGGTACTGGAGAGGAAGGCGCCGCGGCGCTGAGAACGCTACTATCGATAACGGACGGCGCGACGCTGGAATCTCCAGCCGGAGAGGTACAGCGGAGACGGTGAGTACAGCCGACTCAGAAAGCATATGGGAGGGGCTGCTGAAAAAGGCTGTGAAGACAATGATCAGTTCCGAAAGCAGCCCTCCGACAGGAGCGCGGCGCCGCTGACTGCATGCGCGGGCGCAGGGGAGTCCGTGAGGACGCTGAAGGGACACGGGCTGCTAAGTGCCCCGGTCCTAGCGCCCGCCTCGAAGTTGGCTGCGGTCTTGCGCCGCACTATAGGGACGCAGACGGACAGAGGCGCCTTTTATTCCATAAGGAGTCTCAAACCGCCAGGGCGCCCCAGAGTGAAGGGAGGAATAAAGGGCTGGGTGCCGATTCCTCCGATAAGGTGAGACGCGCTGCTGGGTGCACGCGCAGTGGCTGGCTGCCCTCTGAGAGAGCAGAGGGAATCCCTGAGGCCGGGCGGAGAGAGAGCTGGCGGTGCCGACGACTCCATCGCCGAGAGGACACGGAAGCCGCGGAGAGGGTGCCGATCAGGCAAGTGCCGGGTGCCGTTGAGGGGAACGCTGCCGCATGCGGGCACGAGCTGGGTGCTTTGGCAGCGGTTCTGCCCCTGTGTTCTCTTTGTAGGGACGGACCCCGGCGAAGTTGAAGGAACCCTTCGGGCGGAACAGCCCTCTGATGTCGGGCCGCCTGCAGAAGGATCTCTGTCGGTGCGCAGGTGCGCCGCAGCTGGAGGAGCCAACGGGGGAACGAGTGGCTCAGAACAAAGGGGCGTGGAGGTCCCGGAGGGGGTGCCCACCAAGGAGGCCCCGGGGTGCCGGTAAAAGGGGGGAGCACAACCTGTGCGAGGCACAGGGATGCACCATGGGTTGGTGTCTGGATTGTGTCTCCGCCCTGTCCCTGCTAGGAGTGCGGGCCGACCCCGCTGTCCTCGAAAGTGGGGCCCGCTTTGAGCTCTGCTGCCCTCTGGGACGGGTCGCCTACCCACGCAGTGGTCTTCGCTGGCTGTGGGCACTGTCAGGGATGCCAGGGCTGCGACCCGCCGGGACGCCAGGAGGGACCGGAAGAGGGTCAGAGCCCGCCTGGATCACGGGGTGCGCCTTCCGGTTGTTTTGGGAGCCACGGGTCAAGGGCTTGGAAGCTCTTCCCTGTAGGGGCCTCGTGGCCACCGCCAGGAGGCGCCCAATGCCTTGGAGATGAGTTTCCCCAGCACTCCTGCCACACCAGGAAGTGCTGGGGAAGACTTGAGACGGTGCCCGGGAGCAGCCGGGAGGACAGCCGACACTTCCGCCACGCTGGGCGGCCAGAAGATTGCCGGGAACACCTGGGGCTCATCCGGTCCTTCATAAAGGGGCCGCCTCCGCCATTCAGTGCTGGAGTCGGGTGGAGGTAGGACGGCTAAGGAGAGTGGAGGCGGCCCGAAGAAAGGCATTGTGGCCAGGACATTGGGTATTTGGGGGTTTTGTGCACGTGACTAGGTCTTTGTGACCGATGGACTGGGGTCTTGGTGACCAATAATTGTAAATAATTTGTGAATAAACGTGGTGGTGACAAAACAACATGTCCGCCTGTCTGTGCCCGGGTACCGTTCACAATATATATATATATATATCCATCCATCCATTTTCCAACCCGCTGAATCCGAATACAGGGTCACGGGGGTCTGCTGGAGCCAATCCCAGCCAACACAGGGACCAATCCTGAGCAGGGTGCCAACCCACCGCAGGACACACACAAACACACCCACACACCAAGCACACACTAGGGCCAATTCAGAATCGCCAATCCACCTAACCTGCATGTCTTTTGATTGTGGGAGGAAACCGAGCCTGGAGGAAACCCACGAGACACGGGAGAACATGCAAACTCCACGCAGGGAGGACCCGGAAGCGAACCCGGTCTCCTAACTCAAGGGCAGCAGCTACCACCACCACTGCGCCCTCTATATATATATATATATATATATATATATATATATATATATATATATATATATATATATATTATATATATATATATATAATATATATATTATATATATATATTATATATATATATATATTATATATATATATATATATATATATATATATATATATATATATAGTCACATATGTGCACATGTGAGGCAGTTAAAGGGCTTGAGTAAGGACAGTTCCGAATAAGACCAGGATGTGGCAGAGTGCACCGACTCTTTTTCTCTCTTTCCTGTAGACCATTCACGGGAGATCCTTCCTGGCCTTCTTGACATCACTTCTGGGTCAGAGCCTATGGAAGGAGACCTTGCTGGCTCCGGCCCCTGTGATGTCACGTCGGGGCTCGAGCTTATGGTTGAAGACCCTCATTAACACGACCCCTTTGACTTCACTTCCTGTCTTCCCCTTTCAAAGCCTCCACCTTCTCCCTATTCCCTCAGTTCTGGACTCGGTTTTGTGCACAGCAGCGTTATCATTTACTTCAATTTGCAGCGAGGAAACCAAATATATGGGTGGCTGCCCCAAACCTTGCTATGGTTCTTTGTGGAGTTTGTAACTTTATATATGTATATATTAGAGGCAGATTCCCGGGGTTATTATCTGGCCGGGATGCCTGCAGGGACTGGAAAGGGACAATAATAGCTTCTGGGTCACGAGGGGGCAACCGGTCTGGACAAAAAGAGGACCACAGGAAAGGGACAAAGAGGTTCTGGCCTGTTGGGAATCGTGGCCACCGCCAGGGGGCGCTTTATGC
>NC_053167.1:140802946-140820495 GCF_016835505.1 Polypterus senegalus | reverse complement strand
AAATGTGTATAAATGGTTTACCTTCCATCGCACATTAGAAGGTAGAATTAACACTGTTAAGATGAACATCTTTTCTTAAGCTTCTTTTTTTTACTTCAAACCATCCACATTTACATTAACAAATCTTTTTATAAGAAATTAGATTCAACCCTAACCTCATTTATTTTGAATTCTAAACAGCCACACATCCATAGAACGACGTACAACCACGTAAAGCAGAAGGAGGCATGGCACTACCTAACTTTCAATTTTATTACTGGGAGGAAAATATACTGTACAGGCCATAAAGACCTGGATAATAACTCATATCAATGAAAATATAAAAGCCTGGTTTACAACAGAGTTAAAATCTTGCAGTACTTCTTTATATTCCCTGCTCTGTGCCACAGTAAATACAAATTAGTATCAATACACTAATAATCCAATTGGTCTTCATTCACTCATAATATGGAACCAATGTAGGAAGCACTTTAAGACAGAGAAGCTTTTATCTGTTGCACCTCTACATGACTACCACTCTTTTCCACCCTCTCAAACATACACAGTATTTAATGCTTGGAAAATTTTTGGGATTAAAACTTTTAGAGTCTTGTATATTGATAATATTTTTGCATCCTGTGAGCAATTTAGCTTCAAATTTAACTTGTCATCAACACAAATTTTCCACTACTTTCAAGCTACAAACTTTGTTAAACTGAGCCTGCCCAATTTTCTTCACCGCCCACCTATTTGTGTTCCAGAAGAAATATTGATCAGTCTTGAAGACTCAGATAGCATCTCAACAATTTATAATAACATTTTAAGTCCTTTCCTTTCAAAGATTCCAAAGATTTCAAAAAAGGAGTGGAAGGCAACCATGCACAGAATACACTCGAGCTCTATATATATGTAAAGCACTCAATTATTTAACTTAAAATCTTCAGTTGACCACATTTATCTCGATTTAAATTATCCAAAATATATCCAGGCCAAAATTCAACCTGTGAACGCTACAATCGAGCTCCATCCTCACTGGGCCACATGTTCTGGGTGTGCACCAAATTAACATCATGTTGGACAAAAATCTTTGAATGCCTTTCAGACAGCCTTGGTGTCAAAATCACTCCTACCCCGTTAACAGCTGTGTTTAGTGGGCTCACAAGAGGGGCTTAAAGTGGAGAAGGACAAACAGACTGTAATGGCCTTTACCTCACTACTAGCACGTAGACTTATCTTGCTCAAATGGAAGAATCTCAACCCCCCACTTTTATGTCAGTGGGTAACTGATGTCCTATACTATAATTCTCACACAGGAGATCTGTTCAAAACGTTTTGTAAAATATGGCAGCATCTAATCAATAACATTTTAAGATAAGAATCTATATTGGGTAAAAGGGATACTCCTCCTTTGCTGTTTGAAAGATTTGATTTGTTGGCTGGCTCTCCTCTCTTTCTCTTGGGAGGGATTTGAATGTTGGTTCTGTTATTTGCTTTCAACTTTATATTAATAAAACACATTTTTAAAAAGTGAAGCAGCAATTCCTGCCATGCTTGTTTCTTAACATCTGAAAAATAGAACTTTTGGATGTTTCTCATTTTATATTATAAAACATCTCAAACTCTAGATTTAATAGCGATTCCTGTTCATCTGAAGCACTTCAGTTCACTTTGATATTATTAATCTTACTCTTTTTTCCCCTTTACAGCTACTCCTGAAGTCGTCTTGAACACCCTACTAGTTTTGATGAATCAGCTAAATGTACTGACCTGCCAAGTCGAGGGTTTCACTGCAAGTGATATCTCCGTAGAGTGGTGGAAAAACTTGACGTCTCTTCCTTCTCAGGAGCCTCTGCAGCTGCACAGCAATCAAGATGGCACCTTCAGTGCACTCAGTCACTATAATTACACACCCACGAGTGAAGATGCTGGCACAGAAATGTACTGCCTGGTTAAGCACAGGTCACTGAAAGAGGGACAGGAGGAGGCCAGACTCCATATCTGTGGTAAGTGATGCACTTTTCAGATGAAAACCTGGTTATTATGTCACATTTATATATCTAGAATTCATTACTAATGTACTAACTCATTACTAACATAAGTGTGTGTGTGTGTATGTTTATGTTTGTGTTTATATATATATATATATATAGGGGGCGCTGCTGTCCTCTTCAACCCTCAGACCAGACGTCAGACACCAGATAAAAGTCCAAATATTTTCTTTATTCCAACTATACAGTGCACAAAGCTCCCTCCACTCCACAATCCTCATAAATCACAATACAATTCTCAATCTATACTAATAAAAGGCAAAGCCCTCACTCACTCACTCACTCACTCACTCACTGACTCACTCACTGACTCATCACTAATTCTCCAACTTCCCGTGGGTGGAAGGCTGAAATTTGGCAGGTTCATTCCTTACAGCTTCCTTACAAAAGTTGGGCAGGTTTTATATCGAAATTCTACGCGTAATGGTCATAACTGGAAGCAGTTTTTTCCATTTACTGTAATGGAGATGAGCTTCAACGCCGGGGCGGAGTTTCGTGACATCATCACGCCTCCCACGTAATCACGCAGTACATAGAAAACCAGGAAGACCTCAAAAAGCGCTGAAGAAAACATGCATTATATAATTGAGAAGGCAGCGAAACAATAAGAAGCGAGCGAAAGTGACATATACAACCATATTCATGAGTTCTGCTACTTCGAAACAAAGCACGATGTAAACCTACACTTTAAATTAAGTTCATAGACAGGCTGCGCTGGCGCTTGTAATTTAGTGCCTGCCCATATAAGGCCGTCCGTCAGCGGCAATCCAATAGCAAACTGCCAGGTAAATATTCACGGGTGAAGGACTGTGCTTATGGAGAGGAAGATGAGATGGTCAGGGTGGTGTTTGACACAAACTCAGCTTAAACGCGTAGAGAAAGTTTTAAGTGCCAGGACTAAGGTAACATTAAATACAGCCATGGACATAGCACGAGATGGCACCAGCACAGCTGGGAACCTTCGATGCATGTACACCGAGTGGCTCACGGAACTGGCGAGTGCACAGATAAAAGCAACAGTTCCAAAGAGCTGAACAAAACCAATTACACAATTGAAAAGGCAGCAAAAATATGAAGCGCCTGATACATACAAGCATATTCATAAATCCAACTACTGCGGAAACAAAGCACACGTTGGAAAAGTCAATGTCCCGCTAAAGGAAGACAGTGTAAAAACCCGTGCATGCAGTGTGTCAGGTCTCAGATAAAGAAGAAGACGAGCTGTTTATTGATGCAGTAAGAAACGAATCGATGAATGAAACCTGTCATCTTTACAACGATTGACAAACACGGAATGTAACTTGAACACAACACATCCTACAAATACGAACCTGATTGAAAGAAATAATGATAATCAAATCCTTGATGACAGCAACACTCAGTAACACTCACAAAACAAATACTGTATATTGACAGTCATGTTACGCTATTTTTAAAATGTTCCCTTTTCTTTTCTAGCTTTTTAACACACTACTTCTCGCTATGATACGCGGGTATATATATATGTATATATATATATATCCCGATCTACATACTCGAATAATGGATACTTTATTCGCCATCAATGATTGTTTTGGTAAAGCCATACTCAGTGTATTCATTAGATGAACGGTAAAAAGTAAGAGCGAGGGAGGATGACTTATTGAGGCATGCAGGCTGTAGTGCGTCAACTCTATCTGAATTGCGATCACATTTGAAAAATATATCTTTTCAAGTTCTATTTAGTCCATATGTGTCAAACTCAAGGGGGCCACATCCGCCCGGCGTAATTATATCCGCCCGCGAGATCATTTTATATACTGTATTATTGTTATTAAAGCCCGGTATATGAAGCGCTGGTAACACAATAAACTACAGATCCCATAATGCAGCGCTTCAGCTGCCTTGCCAACACTTACGCGTTAATCAAGTCTAGCTTATGATGCTGCAAGTTATTGCGGCTAGCTCACGATGCTGAAGAGAAAAGTTGATTCTGAAAATAGAGCCTTTAAAACCGATGGGAGGCTGAGTATATGTTTACTGAACCCGTGTGTCTCATTTGTGGAGCTAATGTGGCTGTAATTACAGAATTTAATCTAAGACGGCACTATGAGACAAAACATCAGGGTAACCTGAATGCAATGCAGAAGATACAGAAAGCAGAAGAATTAAATAAGAATCTGACACTTCAGCGGACGCTTTACCCGTGCACAATCACAAAGTGATTTCAAGTGAAGCTGCTTTTATGGGAGACACAAATGCACCAGTGCACCTTGCCCCACTTTCCCTGTTGCCAAGTAATGTTAAACCAAGTCGCCACTACGGTGTTCCCAAACACGCGACTTTGTTGATAAACTGAGCGCACTGAGTTTGCACGGCGCTTTGGTGACTTTGAAGAACAAAAAGTCCGTCTACATGCGGCTCGAACCTTGTGCATGTTTGGTAGCACATATCTGTGTGAGAAGCTCTTCTCAGTGATAAAGACTAACAAAACAGCACACAGGAGTCGCCTCACTGATGAGCACCTGCAATCCATCCTGAGAATCTCCACAACACAGAACCTCACACCAAACAGAAACGAACCTGTGCCAAAAAGATGCCAGGCGCCCAGCTCTAAAATGACATATGAGCAAAGACAACTGAATGATTTGATTTGTTATTGCTGAAAGGAACACATTTTATTTATATTTCCAGGTTTTGTTATGCAGCATGTTCATATTTGAATTTGTATAATTTTGACAGGATATATTTTTATGGAGAGCAAAATCTTTTGGGATATTTAAAATCTAAGTTTATTTTTATATAAAATTACATAAGAGTAAAGAAATTTGAATGTTTGTTCTTTTAACGTTTACTTTATTTCTAACTTGTATAATTTAGACAGGATATATTTTTATGGAGAGCAAAATATTATAAGTTGTTTAAGGTTTGAGTTGATTTATTCAGGAATAATATTCCTGTCTGTTTTACCATTCCTACCAAAGATATTTCTGTCGACTAAATAAAAATTCCTTCTATTTAAAATTTAAATAGAACTTGAACAAATACGATAGTTCATAATATCCACGCAGACTTGCACGTAAGAGCGGAGTTATCCGTTTTAACAAGCAGCGTATTGCACTGATAATAAATAGCTGTGTGTGTATATATGTAGATATGTATGTATATGTATATATATGTTTATATATGTGTGTGTGTATGTATGTATATATATATTGTGAACGTACCCGGGCACAGACAGGCGGACATGTTGTTTTGACACCACCACACGCTTATTTTACACAATATTTACAAGAATAGGTCACCAAGACCCCAAACAATGGTCACAAAGACCTAGTCACGTGCACAAACCCCCAAATACCCAATGTCCTGGCCACAATGCCTTCTTCGGCCGCCTCCACTCTTCACAGCTTCGTCCCTACCTCCACCCGACTCCAGCACTGAATGACGGAGACGGCCCCTTTATGAAGGACCCGGATGAGCCCCAGGTGTTCCCGGCATCTTCTGCACACGCCCCAGCGCATGCGAAGTGTCGGCTGTCCTCCCGGCTGCTCCCCCGGCACCGTCCTCAGTCTTTCCCCCAGCACCTCCTGGTGTGGCAGGAGTGCTGGGGAAACAAATCCCAAGGCATTGGGCGCTCCCTGGCGGTGGCCACGGGCCCCTACAGGGAAGAGCTTCCAAGCCCCTGACCCGTGGCTCCCAAAACAACCCGGAAGGCGACCCCACGTGATTCAGGTCGGCTCTGACCCTCTTCCGTCCCTCCTGGCGTCCCGCCGGGTCATAGCCCCTGGCATCCCTGACAATATATATATATGTATTTGTGTGTATATATGTGTGTGTATGTATGTATGTGTGTATGTATTTATGTGTGTGTATATGTATGTGTATATATGTAGATATATATATATATATGTATATGTATAGATATGTATATATATATATATATATGTTTATGACAACAACACTCATCACTCACAACAGTGACAAAACAATACATTGACAATCATGTTACGCTATTTTTAAAATGTTTCCTTTTTCTTTTCATTGCTTCTTTAACACACTACTTCTCTGCTGCAAGCCGGTATTTTGCTAGTATATATATATATAGGGGCGCTGCTGTCCTCTTCTAACCCTCAGACCAGACGTCAGACACCAGATAAAAGTCCAAATATTTTCTTTATTCCAACTATACAGTGCACAAAGCTCCCTCCACTCCACAATCCTCATAAATCACAATACAATTCTCAATAATCAATAAATCCTCCACTCTCTCAAACGCGTTGACAGCTCCCAGCTCAGCTCGTCTGTCTGGGATTTCCCACAGTCCTTTATAGTCCGTGACCTGGAAATGCTTCTGAATCCTCAGTCCATGTGACTTCCTAGCACTTCTGGGTCAGATCAAAAACTTTTCTTTTCATACCGGAAGTACGTCATTTCTTCTGTCACTGTAATTAAGACGTACTTCCAGGTTAGAGGTAACATAGAGGTTTCCGAGCCTCCCTGCAGCGCCCCCTGGTGGCCTGACGCTATTCTAGCAGGGCTGTAAAGGAAAACTCCAATGGCCATGATGCTCTGCTGGAATTCGGGGGGCATATTGGCCAGGATGAATGTCCAGCCATAGTCCACATTATATATATATATATATATATATATATATATATATATATATATATATATATATATATATATATATATATATATATATATTTATTGTGGTCCCTATTCGTTGTAATGGAGTTGTGAGACTTTACCTGGACACCACCAGTCGGAAACCACATCTTTATCAAAGTCACACATTTATTTACCATAAACAAACACAGGTTTCAGTCCCCAACACCACACAAAGCACACAGCAATAATCTCCCACAATGAACCCTTCCTTTTCACAGTCCTTAGCCGCCTATTCTCCTCCTGGGAGCTTTGTTATACTCTCTCCTGGACTCTGGCTCCCCAGACTGTTAGTTTTTTTTTCTTTTATTCCCGCTTTGATGTGCTCCAGGTGGCTGGTGACAATCTTCCCGCAGCACTTCCTGGTGAGTGGAAGTGCTGCCCTTCCACCGGAAGCACTCCGGTGTCCCTGGCAGGTTCATCCACCATCTTGTCTGGTGTGGCGAAGTGACAGTTCCTGGGTCCAACGAGGCTTAAGGTGCCCCTGGGCTGTGGCCACAGTTCCCAACAGGCCGGAACCTCTTATCCCTCTTCCGTGGTCCTCTTTTTGTCCAGGGCAGTTTCCCCCTCATGACCCGGAAGCTGCTATTGTCCCTTTCCCGTCTCTTTAGGCATACCAGCCAGGTAATAACCCCAGCAATCTGCCACACTGCCCCTCCACCAGTGAAGACTTGTCGGTCGCAGCAGCCTGTCCCGCGAGGGTATACTTTGATCAAAGTGGGTGTAATTGGTTGTTTCCCAGGGCCTGGTCCTATTAAAAATAAATCAGACACAGGGACGGAGACGTTGCCCTAACGCCACTGTCTGGCTTTTCTCCCACTAGACTAGGGCCAGTGCTCCCCCCTTTGACCAGCACCCTGGTCACCGAAACCTTGGCACATGCTCCATGCCTCTCCTGCCCCGCCTTTGGGTTAACTACAGGGACCGCCCTTTTCTGAAACAACTCCACTGACATTGGGCTTTCCCCTGCACTGAGCGCGGCATCTTGTCACTTTATGTGAGTTCACGGCTCACATCTCCCTTTTTAGGAAGAACCGGCTTTCCTCCAACCATTCTTCCAATTTCTCTGGGGCCTTCTGACGGCTTGGGTCTTACTACGGGAATGGAAAAGACCCCTTGCTGTCTGCGCCTCTGCAGAATGACGCGAGACTGATGCAGGCTCCGGCGGTAGAGCACTAGGACCCACGGCACTCGTCAGCCGGCGTCTTGTCTCCACCCCTTCCAAACAATAAGCGCTTCATGTCGCTTCCACTGTTGGAGATGCAGCTACTCATTCTCTGGAACTGCGTGATACTGGGAAACATTCGCTTGCTTTTCCTCTTTGCTTTATGGTATCGGTTTTACTCACCATTACCATCACAAACCCCCGGCCAAAAATTCCAGTGTCAGCCCTTCTTCTGCTGTGACGTCCGCCTGATGCGCGACCACCTTCCCCTTCAGCTCATCCATACAGACTTGGAGGTTGTGTTCTACCTGCTTGATCTTCTGCATTAATTGAAGCATCCTCTCCGATTCTTCTCGATCTGCAGGTAGAAATACAGCTTTAGCCAGTAATCGGTCCTACTCACCGGCTTTGCATCCTGGTGCTTTCTTCCAGGATTCCCCGGCCCCCCCCTCGCTCGAGATCGACGTTCGCCTGTCCCATCGTCAACCAATCACTGATGGGAACACGGCACACACCATCCAATCACTTGCCTGTCACAGGGAGGGACTTCCGGTCCGCAGCCATCTTGCTTCTCTTCCAGAGGGGACTGCAAGACTTGCTGCCGTCCTTCTGCCTTGGTCTCTGCAGATGTGGCAGATCCTCCCTTTCCTCAAGTGATGCCGTCCCGGCTTCGCAGTCAGGTTCGGCACACCCCAGCCAGTGACGCAGTGCCAGATAGGTTCCTCTGGCGTGTCAATGGTTGTGCCTACTGCTTCTTCCCAGTGATGATCTAACGCGTTGGAACATCCGCCTGTATCTTGCCTTGGCTGGCATTCCACATTTCCCCTCGGGTAGAAGACGGCCCTTCACTGGAGAATCTCCGACGGTCTCAGGGTGATTCGCTGGAATGTCTGGCGGTGCATGTGAGTGGCTGACTGAGGTCCCGGGCAGCTCACAAAATTTTATTTGTAGGGTCCCCGCTTTGTAGCAAGCTGAAGGCCCGTTAGCACCATTGTGAGACTTGCCCAGACACCACCAGTCGGAAACCACATCTTTATCAAAGTCACATGTTTATTTGCCATAAACAAACACAGGTTTCAGTCCCCAACACCATACAAAGCACACAGCAATAATCTCTTCCTTCTCACAGTCCTTAGTCACCTCTATTCTCCTCCTGGGAGCTTTGTCCTACTCCCACTCCCGACTCTGGCTCCCAGACTGTTAGTAGGCGGTGCCTTTTATTCCCACCCAGATGTGCTCCAGGTGGCTGGTGACAATCTTCTGGCAGCACTTCCTGGTGTGGCGGAGTGTTGCCCTTGCAACGAAGCACTCCATCAGGGCTCCAGAAAGAAAAATAAATTTGGGAGCCATTGGCTCCTAAACCCAAAATATTTAGGAGCCAAATGCTTTTTTTGGGAGTCATAATCTCGCTTCCCGGGTCCTCCCTGCGTGGAATTTGCATGTTCTCCCTGTGTCTTGGTGGGTTTCCTCCCACGGTCCAAAAACATGCAGGTTAGGTGGATTGGCGATTCTAAATTGTCCCATGTGTGCTTGGTGTCCTGTGGTGGGTTGGCACCTGCCGGGATTGGTTCCTGCCTTGCCCCTGTGTTGGCTGGGATTGGCTCCAGCAGACCCCTCTGACCCTATGCTCGGATTCAACGGGTTGGAAAATGGATGGATGGATGGGTGTATTGTTTATTTGTTTCTTCAGTCCACCTCACACTGCCTTTCCTTTCTCTTATCTGAGCTGGTTGACCTGCCTACTAGTGTCCTCTGCAAGGTCTTCTAGATAATAATAATAACAGAAGAATAAATGACACATAAATGTGAACAGTACAAATGTTTACTAAGAAGCAATACTTCAAGTCCAGAGTCTTATACACAACATGTGTAAGGAACACTACAAATACAAACACTGAAAATGTCTTGCACATAATAACACAAGAATTAACACAAGAACAAATATTATAAACAATCATTTTGAAATAATCATTTCCCAATGAGTGTACAAATATAAAGAAATTAATTACTCTTCAAGTTCACTGTCACTAACCATTACAATGTCAGCATCATTAGGCCAGCCAGTATACTTTGATCTGCACTTTTCTTTGCTGGCTGACAACCAGCGCTTTACACTGAGCTCTGGGTCAAAACGTTCAAGAGTAGGGCCCTCTGTAGTGATCCTTACCAAGTCTTCCAGTGTTTCTACACTTAGGAGTTGTGCACTTTTGTTTTATTCTGTTTTGTGCTGAAAATCCTTCGCCGCACTGAGCTGCAGATATCGGAAGCACCAGCATTATTTCGACTAAGTGAAGCAGATTTTTAAAATCTGTACAGAACGGCTGGCTCCTTGTTCAGCATCACTGTCCATAGGTCACCGTAAGTCTTATCCATAAACTGACCCTTCACTAATATTTTCAACATTAGCCATTCCTTCTGCACAGCTGTGACATCACAGCCATTGTTTGATAAGCTCCTGTACCATTTAACAAGTGTGTTTATCTCACACTTGCCATAGCTACCAATGTCCTCTGGCCATGCATCATGACTGAACACTGAAAATGACTTGATGATTTCTGATCCCTTTGAATGTCCCTGCTGTGTAACACTTGACATCATGTTTGCAAACCTGATCTCCAATTCTTTAACAGTAATGTCAACTGTTTTTTCAATTGCGGCCTTTAGATCACTTCTGAATGTGGCCTGATTTCAGGGGCCTTTCAATTTAACATTTTGGAAGGTTATGACTGTGTGGCTACTTGCAGCCCTCTCACTCCTGCCCGTTGTTGGCCCTTCCTGTTGCACTGAACCTTCAGGCTGAGAACCTACATGTATGTGCTGTAAGAATTCCTGCAGCTTCCCTTCTCTCAAAGCATTTTCCTTCAATCCTTTAATTGTTACCACACAGCCCACAATTGCAGCAACTGCCTGAGGAAGTATATGAGAATTTTTTTGAAGTGTAAGGCTCAGCTTTGAGACCTCTGAAAAAGGTCATGTAAAAGGCAACGAAAGACAGGCTTTCCATTTGCTGAACAATGTGTTTGGCTCTTCCCTTGATGTCTATGTTTTTGGACATGACTGCAAGGTGCTCCATATGATGAGGCACACACACAGCAGTGTACTGCCCCGACCTGTTGCACAGTTTGAATGGAGAAAACTGAGAGTGCCGATAAATGTGGCAACCAGCGCTGAGTTTTACTGCTGGTGGTTTCAACCTGCTGTGCATCCTACCTCTGCTCCTCCTGAAATGATACGTTTTCCACACTAGTTGTAGAAGGTCATAAACTTTTTCAATCATTGGCACTGATCTTTGTGTGTTAAGCATTGCCAGTTCCAGGAGATGGGGTAGACAATGGAAAGGCAGAGCATGTTCACCTATCTCTTTTCTGAAAAGTGCCCCTATTCCCCCTGTTGCACCCATGTTCACGCTTGCACCATCTGCTCCAAAAGCACTCATTTTATGTACCCACCAATTAGGGTTGGTTGGGTCGGCATTCTGAAGCAGTGATTTAATGGTGTTTTGAATCCCTTCTGCATGACCATAATCAATCTCAGCCAAACCTACTAGATGAGTCTTCGGTGTTCCATCAGATACAACATACCCACAGTATGTGATGACATTGTCTTCCCCTGAGACGTCTGTTCCACAGTCAGTTATAACAGAGATGTAGTTTACTTTTAAAGCTTCTTCCAGCACATTACTTTTTAATTCATCTGCAATGCAACCTACAAACTCTGCACATGCTGTATCATTAGCATATGTTTTTGACACATCCATGCCATTCTTCTCCATCAGCAGAATTTGAGATTTAAACTTTGTGAACGGTATTTCTTCCAGTGCAATCATATATGCGGCATTGAATTTTATTTGTAATTCTTTCATCTCATTTTCTGTCACTTTCTCACAAGCACGTTACACTGCCTTTGCTATGGGGGTGTCATGAGGAGCAGACCTAGCGATCCCACAGTCTCTGGCATTCTTGTGTTTCTTACTCTCACCATGCTTTTTCACAGTTTCTTTTTTAAAATGGCTCGTACCACAAATGAATTCTGTTTAACCAGCAATTTCTTGTCTGGCTTGTGCACAAAAGCTGCAATACATCTTTCCCTTGTCATACCGTAACCAAGCGAACTCCTGTAACCAAGCCGCTTTAAACTGTCTTCCAGGTCGGCAGGCGAGAAGACTTTGCTAACGGGAAGGAGTTGTCATCCTTTAAAAACTGTAAATTTCCGGACGCCGGTGGCTGTACCTCAGATAACCCACTGACTGAATTATCTTCGGTTCGTTCAGAAGGAGACAAGGCAGGATTTGGACGAGTGGGCAATGAAAAAGTCGAAATTTTTAGTTTAGCCATTTTGCGTGTTACATGGAAACTTAGAACATTTCATGTGTTACGTGGAAAGTTAGGACGGAATTCGAGGAGTAGTCGTGGCATTCTTCTTCTATTTCAGATCCCTATCCGCAGCAGTTAGCGAGATGACGTTTGAAGCAGAGTGAGAGTGTTAGATGATGCCTCGCTCGGTTTTAAGCTTTTAATCACGTGATAGTGTAATAGGAAAGGCAGACCGCGGGCTGAGAGTGTTCGCACATAATTAAAAGCCGTTTCTGCTGCTTGAAATTTAAAACTTTTATTAGATTGAGAGAGAGAGTAAAAAGTAAAAAGAGAAAAAAGTAGTCGCAAAATAGAAAATCAAGTGCATTGGTGACCATTTTAGTAGCCATCTGGAGACCTGACTCTGGGCATCCCTTGCAGGTTCATCCACCATCTTGCCTGGTGTGGTGGAAGTGCAGTTCCCCGGTCCAACAAAGCATAAAGCGCCCCTGGCGGTGGCCACGATTCCCAACAGGCCAGAACCTCTTTGTCCCTTTCCTGTGGTCCTCTTTTGTCCAGACCGGTTGCCCCCTCGTAAGAAACAATTGTCCCTTTCCAGTCCTGAGGGATCCCGGCCAGAAAAAACCGGGAATCTGCCTCTAATAATTTCATATATAAAGTTACAAACTCCACAAAGAACCATAGCAAGGTTTGGGGCAGACCCATATGTTGGTTTCCGCTGCAAATTGAAGTAAAATGATAACGCTGTCACAAAACCAGTCAGAACTGAGGGAATAGGGAAGGTGGAGGCTTTGAAGGGAAGACAGGAAGTGAATCAAGGGTAGGTTGAGGGGTCTTCAACCATAAGCTCGAGCCCGCCGTGACATCACAGGGGCGGAGCCAACGGTCTCCTTCCATAGGCTCTGACCCAGTGATGTCAAGAAAGGGCCAGGAAGGATCTCCCGTGAATGGTCTACAGGAAAGAGAAAAAGAGTCGGTGCACTCTGCCACATCCTGGTCTTTTGACTTTTCCTTACTAAGTACTTTACCTCCCATGGACTAAAATATATAATAATTTTATATATATATAAAGGGCGTGGGGGCCCGTGGGAGGCTGCTGCCTCGCAGTTAGGAGACCGGGTTGCTTCGGGGCCTCCCTGCGGATTTATGTTCTCCCGTGTTGCGTGGGTTTCCTCCCGCTCGGTTCCTCCACAATCCCAAGAAAATGCAGGTTAGGTGGATTGGCGATTCTAATGGCCCAGTGTTGCTGGTGTTGGGTGTGTTTGTGTGTGTCCTCTGGGTTGGCACCCTGTCAGGATTGGTCCCCTGTGTTGGCTGGGATTGGCTCCCGCAGACCCCGTGACCTGTATTCCGGTTCAGCGGGTTGGGAAAAAGGATGGATGGAATATATATATAATTTGTGAGCGGTACCGGGCACAGACAGAGCGGACATGTTGTTTGTCACCACCACCGTTTTATTCCAATTTTTTACAATTATTGGTCCCAGCCCCCAGTCCATCGGTCCCCAAAAACCTAGTCCGTGCAAAACCCCCCAAAAACCAATGTCCTGGCACAATGCCTTTCTTGGCCTCCACTCTCCTTAACCGTCCTACCTCCACCCGACTCCAGCACTGATGCGGAGCGGCCCTTATGAAGGACCGGATGGCCCAGGTGTTCCCGGCAATCTTCACGCCCAGCGTGGCGGAAGTGTCGCTGTCCTCGGCTGCTCCCGGGCACCGTCTCAAGTCTTCCCCAGCACTTCCTGGTGTGGCAGGAGTGCTGGGGGCCTCTAAGGCATTGGCGCCTCCTGGCGGTGGCCACGGCCCCTGGGGAAAGAGCTTCAAGCCCTTGACCGTGGCTCCCAAACAACCCGGGCGCACCCGTGATCAGGCGGGCTCGCCTCTTCGGTCCCTCCTGGCGTCCCGGCGGTCGCCCCCTGGCATCCTGACAGTGCCCACCAGCCAGCGAGACCACTCGTGGGTAGGCGACCCGTCCCTGGGGCAGCAGAGCTCGAAGCGGGCCCACTCGAGGACAGCCGGGGTCGGCCCCGCACTCTAGCAGGGACAGGCGGAGACACAATCCGAGACACCAACCCATGGGTGCATCCTGTCCTCGCAGGTTGTACTCCCTACCGGCACCCGGGGCCTCCTTGGTGGGCACCCCATCCGGGACCTCCACGCCCTTTGTTCTGAGCTACTCGTTCCCCGTTGGCTCCTCAGCTCTGGCGCACCTGCGCACCGACAGAAGATCCTTCTGCAGACGGCCCGACATCAGAGGGCTGTTCGCCCCTGAAGGGTTCCTTCAACCTTCGCCGGGTCGTCCCTACAAGAGAACACAGGGCAGAACCGCTGCCAAAGCACCCAGCTCGTGCCACGCCGCGACGCGTTCCCCCTCCAACGGCACCCGGCACTTGCCTGATCGGCACCTCTCCGCTGGCTTCCGTGTCCTCACGGATGGAGTGTCGGCACACTGCCAGCTCTCTCTCCGCGGCCTCAGGATTCCCTCTGCCTCTCAGAGGGCAGCCAGCCCTGCGTGCACCCAGCAGCGTCTCACCTGCTCGGAGGAATCGGCACCCAGCCCTTTATTCCTCCCCTTCACTCTGGGGCGCCATGCGGTTTGGAGACTCCTTATGGAATAAAAGCGCCTCTGTCCCGTCTGCGTCCCTATAACTGGCGCAAGACCGCAGCCAACTTCGAGGCGAGGCGCTAGGACCCGGGGCACTTAGCAGCCCGTGTCCCTTCAGCGTCCTCACGGACTCCCCTCGCCCGCATGCAGTCCGGCGCCGCACCTGTCGGAGGGCTGCCCTTTCGGAACTGATCATTGTCTTCACAGCCTTTTCAGCAGCCCCCCATATGCTTCGAGTCGAGCTGTACTCACCGTCTCCGCTGTACCTCTCCGGCTGGAGATTCCAGCGTCGCGCCCGTCCGTTGTCGATATAGCGTTCTCAGCGCCGCGGCTGCTTCCTCTCTCAGTACCAGCACCTCAGCCGGAGGAGCAGCACCTCTAACACCGCTGCCGCGGGCTGAAGGGCGCCTCCAGCTCCGCCAAAGCAGCCGGCAAAGACAGGAAGTTAACCCGGCCGGAGCCTACCGACTTCGGCCTCCGGCGCAGCCACTTCCTGTGGGCCTTCTCCTCCGGCCCAATCGGGTCTCCCCTGCCCGTGATGGACATTCTGGTCCCGCTACAGTCATCGGGCGGGCGCATAAGACCACATTGTCGGCGTGCCTGTCAGGGAAGAGACTTCCGGTCACGGCCATCGCAGCTCCCGCTTTCTGCGGCGGCGGCGTGCTTGCGGCAACCTTCACTGTTACCAGCGCCTCTCGAGCACAAGCGTCTCCTCCTCCCGCGCCCTCGCGGCTGCGCGCAGCGCTGCCGAGCCCGCAAACCAGCATCGCCCGCCACCCTGGCGGATCCTGGAGGTCCTGCCTGGAAAACAAAACACCACGCCCGGCCCCCAAGGGCGGCTACCCGACAGGCAGGAACTCACCTCCAGGTCCCGTCATACCGAGCGTCCTCGGCGTGGCTCTCTGGAGCGCCATGCCGTCCCGGCGCCTCCAGCAACGGCGGCGCTTCGTTGGAGACACTGCACTCTTCCAATGCCGCCGCCCGCCCTTCAGGGAATACGCGGCCCTCTCTGGTCCCTGGCGGTCCGTGGGTTTCGCACCCAGCAGGGGCTGTGCCGCGCAGCACCAGCGATCGTGGGTGGGTCCCCTGCTGCACCGGGCCGTCCACAACAATATTTTTCTTGAACAGGTCTCCGCCCGTGGGGCGGAGCATCCTGCCGGCTTCGCCAGATGTGGTACCGGGCACAGACAGGCGGACATATTGTTTGTCACCACTGCACGTTTCTGGGTGTTACAATTATTGGTCACCGTTCCCCAGTCCGCCGGTCACAAAGACCCTGATCCGTACACCAACCCCCAAATACCCAATGTCCTGGCCACAATACGCTTTCTTGGGCCGCCTCCACTCTCCTTAGCTTACGTCCCTACCTCCACCCGACTCCAGCACTGAATGACGGGAGGCGGCCCCGCTATGAAGGACGGATGGGCCCCAGGTGTTCCCGGCAATCTTCCAGCCGCCCCCAGCGTGGCGGAAGTGTCGGCTACTGTCCTCCGGCCTCCCCGGGCGCAGTCAAGTCTTCCCCCAGCGCTTCCTGTGTGGCAGAGTGCTGAGGCCTCATCCCAAGGCATTGGGGGCGCCTCCTGGCCCAGGCCACGGGCCCCCTACACAGGAAGAGCTTCAAGCCCTTGACCAGTAGCTCCAAAACGGCGGAAGGCGCACGTGATCCAGGCCGGGCTCTGACCCTCTTCCGGTCCCTCCTGGCGTCCCGGCGGGTCATAGCCCCTGGCATCCTGACAATATATATATATATATATATATATATATATATATATATATATATATGTATATATATATATATATATATATATAATATATATATATATATATATATATATATATATATATATATATATATAATATATATATATATATATATATATATATAATATATATATAATATATATATATATATATATATATAATATATATATATATGGGTGGCGCAGTGTGGCTGCCTCGCAGTTAGGGGGCAGGTTGCTTACGGGTCCCTCCCTGCGTGGGTTGCATGTTCTCCCGTGTCTGCGTGGGTTTCCTCCGGGCACTCCAGTTTTCCTCCCACAATCCAAAGACATACAAGTTAGGTGGATTGAGATTCTAAATTGGCCATAGTATGCTTGGTGTGTGTGGGTGTGTTTGTGTGTGTCCTGCGGTGGGTTGGCACCTGCCCAGGATTGGATTCTGCCTTGTGCCCTGTGTTGTGACAGGATTGGCTCCATGAACCCCGTGACCCTGTATTTGGATTCAGCGGGTTAGAAAATGGATGGAGATATATATATATATATATATATATGCTGCTCCTATATATACACACACGCGTATGTCCAGTGCTACTACACCCAGTGACCTTGCATTAGCCAAAATGGGTTTCAGAATGTTCAACAGTACTAAGGTGTTGTACCGTGTTAGCGATCATGCGGATATAATGAGAAGTCAAGCTGCAAAATGACACCTTTCATTGGCTAACTAAAAGATTACAAGCGCAAGCTACTACCGTGATATCAGGCCCCTTCTTCCAGGCAAGATGTACTTGAAAGCTTGCATATTGTAATCTTACAGATACTTTATTGGTATAGATCTTTCAAAATAATATGTTTGTGTTCATTTAGGTATTTTAAAGTATAATGCATTGATAATTTTCCTGGCTTCAGAATCATCAATTATCCATCTTTCATGTCCAGAAATTTTGGCAAAATCCAAATTTTTAGGGTCTTTGGAGGTGGCCCTAAACAGGCAGCACTATGGTAAGGCTGAGAATCAACTGTGGACTAAATGGCTACGGTGCTTGTCTAATAT